>NW_027137651.1:366976-420160 GCF_001692895.1 Cenococcum geophilum 1.58
AAGATTAAGCCGTATTATTTGTACGGCTTAATTTTGTTGCTCTGGAAATCTTGTAAAAAACTAAAGCCGTATTATCTATATGACTTTAATTTTGTTGAGTCGCTATAATCTTTAATGAAAGGTAGATAGCGTCAGTGCATTCCCCTAATAAATTAAAAATGATATATTAATCCTCCGCATCCCGATCAAGAATCGTCAAAACGATCATGAATCGTGAATTTAGATGATCTTACAAAGATTGGCATTCGGATTATCGATATTTGATAAATTGATATTCATCAATTGTGATTCACAATGCCGTGATCGTCTTTTACGTCTTGAATCAATCGTCTTGAATCGTTTTGCAAACACCAATATATTATTTCCTGCATATTTCTTGGGATGAAATTGAATCTCGACCGAGAAGAAGAGGAAAAGGAAAGAAATCGAAATCTAGGGAATAATATCCATTAGGTTAATATATCTGAACATACGTATGAAACGATATTGATATGGAATTAATTGATTCAGCGATTATTACAGATCGCGATATTCAATCTAAGATCCTATTATAATCGTATATATTAATTACGGAATTTTGATGCAATAAATTTTCTAATATTTATTTCTAGATCATATTATATTAAATCCCATTTTGAAATTTCGCAATTTACCTCACATTAATAATGGCCATGATCGTCTTTTACCGTCTTTGAATCAATCATCTTGAATCGTCTTGAAAATATGATCATTCAACGTGTTTAACGGCATATAACGCCAATATATTGCGCTCTTCCTGGAATATTTTGTAATTTCGCCGGCGATGAAAAACAAGAGAAAGGAAAGGATTCGTAATACATAAAAGAGCAAATATCTGTTAGAATTGATATATACCGATAACCGATTACAACGAACGCGGTGCTAAACTATGATATTTTCTCATAAATATTTAAGATGAGTCCTGCATGATATTATAAGAAATTAATCATTATATATGGTACTGGGATTTAGAATCAGAGGTTAGAGAATGATATATCGTATACTATAGATTGGGCCCATTTTCAGGAGAATAAATATCATTGAGTCTATTAGATGGACTATCTTGATGAATTTCTAGAGTTCTTTGTATTTAATTATATCGGATGTTTAATGCGTTGATATATATCTGTTTCTAGTCCATGTTGAGTTTTCTTAAATATTGGAGTTCTTATTTCTGAAAATATATTATAAAAAACTGTATTAATATCCACAAATTCTGTGACTCCGCTGGTCTTTTAGACTCTACTTATTCTTTTGGGCTGTTGCGATCGTCGATTTGGTCGTAACAATCCTGGATGATGATACTCGATGGAATTCTATTGTCTCATCCGAATTACATAATCTCGGGACAACTATCCATCTCAGATTATTCTGGTCTCTTATATCGCTTCCCTAATTGCGCTATATATTCTCGAAGAATCTGTTCCCAACCTCTAAAGGGGTCTTGAAGATCGTAATTTTATCATATACTAATACTTTTCCGGAAATTTAGGGTGTTCCATGTGTCGCGCGATGAGTCGATTATGATTGCCTAGTAATTTGACTAGGCTGCTTTTGAGATAAAAAATCGGTTACGATAGAATTTTGGACTTGTCAATCCTGCTGTAGGTATTCGCAGACAAAGAGGATCACCGATCGGGTAAGCTTACACAGAACTTGATAATAAGTATGAATCGATTGACGAATTTGCTGTTATAACTCTGTGTGGCCGAGTCGCCACAGTGGATTTACACTGTGTATACATCAGCTTGTGCTAGTGGTTATAGGATGAATTTCAAAAGATCTATGGAGAACGATTGATGTATATCCGACGCGAATATAAGTTTATTGCACTCGAGTGATACAAAATGAATGCGTAATTCAATGTATATTTAATGGATAACTACCAACGCCGGTCAATGCTCTGATAGTCCCTCTGGCGCCGATCTGACATTCACCTCCATGCTCCGCTGCGCACACAGATCCCCATTTAGGACTACTACATCTCCCTCCCTCTCGACTCTGCTTGTACCGTCCTTGCTCTCGCACTCCCTATCCCCCCCTCCCTACTCAGCGATATTCCTGCCCATCTGGTGGATATAATTAGTAATATTTGCAAGGATTATCTTTTTACCTTTTCCTCTTCTTGACGATTATCAGGATAAGAAAGCATAGCATGAATTTGATCTTTCTGCGGATACATGATTCGCGTATGAGATCGCCGAGCGCCATTAGACCGATAGTGGATAATTTAATTGTGAATCAGGGATTCGTTTAGTGTATGAGTAGAGGCATTAGCTAATCCGGATACGTATCATTGATTCAAGATAGTATCGTCATCAGTGATGATAAATCACCGGCGACATCGTCGGGACTCAACTTTTCTCTGCTCTCTGGTAGATCTGACTCGGAGGAATATTAATAAGATCGAAGAAGTGGATTATAAATGGACCTTTAATGTCCTCTCACATTTTGGTAGTATCATCTATTACTTCTCTTTTGACGATCTTGATGGATGGGAGGATTAATATATCATTTTTAATTTATGGGGATCAACTACGCTTCTCCTTCATTATAAATATATAGCGACTCCAACAAATTAAAGTCATATAGCTTAATACGGCTTAGTTTGGGTTTAACACTGAAATTACTCAAGCAACAAAATTAAACGGTACTTACGCGATATCCGACGTACATGGCACTCTTATATACTGATGAGAAGTCAAAGGATCTCGCTCTCAATTAAGACGCGTAGGACATAATAATCGTTTTATTTTTATCGTTTTCTTTAGTTACTCTAGGAGATTTTCACTATCGGATGAAGATAATTACAAGTGCTAAAGATGATAATAATTCATTGTGCGGATTTGTGAGATCGTTGTGAACTCCGGACCGTGCGCGATGATAAAATCCATAATATATTTGTGATTCGGGTAGTCATTAGTTCCTGTTTTTTAAGGATGTGTGTGCAGAAAGGGCAGGTAATCAGAAATCATACAATAAATTATATTCTATATACGTTAGATACGGACATTTTTCGATATTGCAAATACCTCTCTGTCATACTAAGTACAATAAAGAACCGTTACTGTATTTGGGCAGTCTTTAATCTCTCTGGTTTCAAAGAAATTTTTCGAGAATGTAAATGGATACTTAAAACGTATGAGACCCTTCACGTGATGGAGTTTTATTGTACGGTGGAGAATTTTTTTCCTTTCTGAAACAGATAACTTTATTGCGCATTCCATGGTATTTATTTAATTACGTAGAATATTTGAATTGATCTTGTATTGTATCTGAAATGAGATGCCCATATTGCGCGACGTTGTTATAATTATCATTTTAATAAGTGATAGAAATTATGTACTTAACAAATTGAAGTCTAGTATTCTGCAGCCTGCTTGTTTTTTGGCGATTGTGTCTAATTAAAATGCTGCAGGATCGGTTGGTATTATTGTCCTCCGTATTCGATTATATTCTGTATGGCGATTAGTATATCGACTGTGATATATTGATTCATATGTATCATAGATGTGGGGTCTCGTTCTGGTCATGAAAGTCATTCCATTTTTAATGACGTTTTAAAATGCCGTAACACGCCCAGCTTCCCAGACCTTTTATATTACCGAAACTCATAAATATTTCTGGAAAAATCTTTGTTCTAAGAGGTCTTATTATTTCGATTTTAGCATAATAAATATGCCGAAATTAGACAAAAGTTCTAAAAGGTCTCGTTGTTTTAATTTCGGTATATTTATTATACCAAAATCAGAACTTTATTCTAAGAGGTCTTATTATTTCGATTTTGGTATAATAAATATACTAAAATTAGACAAAAGTTCTAAAAGGTCTCGTTATTTCGATTTTAGTATATTTATTATGCCGAAATCAGAACTTTGTTCTAAGAGGTCTTATTGTTTTAATTTTGGCATAATAAACATGCCGAAATCAGACAAAAGTTTTAAAAGGTCTTATTATTTTAATTTTAGCATATTTGTTATGCCAAAATCAGACTAAAGTTCTAAAAAGTCGCGTTGTTTTAATTTTGGCATAATAAATATGCTAAAATTAGACTAAAGCTCTAAAAGGCTACTTTTAGTTTAACGCCTCTCACCCAACTTATATCCGTAATTTATTATTTATTCTTAATTCTTAATTAACATCTAGTGCGGTCCTAATTAAGGTCTATATAGATTACTACCACAATATAGGTATAAAAAACCTCTAAGGTAAACATAAGTAGTAATACAAAGTATACCCTTCTAGGTAGTACGCCCGTACTACATTAACGGGAGGAAAAATACCGTTAGGTCGCTACTTTGTATTAACGACTTAGTTAATTAAGGCACAAACACTATAAGATAGACGCGCAAGCCTATATAATTAGATTATCTATAAATAAGAATCTAAAGCTAAGGAAAAGGAAAGGAGAAAATAAGCAGCGCCACTTAAAGTTTTATATAATCTTCGCATTACATAACCACAATCTGCGGCAATCTATGGCAATTTACCAGTACCGTAATATAAGATGCCATTAGTAAAAAAAAAATAAAAAAAAAGGTTTTGGTATATTAATATGCCGAAACTAAGTTATAAGTTGTTAAGGAAACCGCTTTAAGTTTTCCACAACAATATAGCCTATATTAAGAAATGATCTTCTAATTTATAATATATTCTACCCTACCTATCCAATTATGGATAAGGAGAATACTAATAGGGCTTTTTCTATATGCGGGCTTTAGTACCTAACCCAGCCGGCTTTAATAAAATGCGACCGTGTAAGGTATTGCGCGAAATTTGCCCTAATATAGCAGTTAAGTTAGAGAAGGCCAATAAAGAGGTAGATTTAGTAATCTAACCGGATAATATTAGATATATAATAAATGCGTAGTTAAGTAGAGCTAGTTAGGCTAAGCACTTAGGGTATTTTAATGGCGAATAGTTAAAAGATTTAATCCAGAGGCCGAAAAAGTAGGAAAAAGGGTTAGCTAAGGTATATTAGGTAACAGAAATAGTGATTTAGAAGGCCCAGCGGGCGTTATATACCAATATAGTCGGGTTGCTAGCGGTAAATTATATTAATAGGCGGGAGATAGGTAACAACATAAATAAGAAGCCGTTAAATGCCATATAAATAGGTATAATAATAATTATATATAGCAGGGCATGGACTAAAATAGTAAGTTATATATAGCGGACCTATATATTAGAGGGGGTTAAACTGGGAAATAGAGAAAAGGAAGATAGGGAAAAGAGGGAGGGGGAAAGAATAAAAGGAAAGAAGCCAGCGTATAGATTTATAATTTAACAGGCAAAGAGATTATAAAAGATTAAAGAAATTATAGGAGAGGTTAAAGAGGAAGTTAATAAGGAAAAGAAAAACAAAGAGAAAAGTAAAAACAAGGATAAAGAGAGCAAGGAGGAACAGGAGAGGTTAGAGGATTAAGTTTTAGTTTTTTTATTAGCGTTATTAAACTATAATTTAAAGGATAACGAGTATAGGAGCGCGTTTATTAGCGCGTCGGCCGTATTAGGGGTAGATAATATCTATAGATGGAAAGACCCGTTAATTTACACGCCTATAATGTCCGCCATAATTATAGTCGCAAAAATGTTAGTATTGTACTAGGCTAAAAAGATATAAGAGGAATGGGTAGTGGATATTATAAAACAAGATAGTTTTAGTAGGGAGGACGCTAAGGATTAAGCGCTAAGCCATTTCGATTTAGTTAAGGAGATAGCTAATTAGTTTATAATATTAACTAGTTATAGAGGTAATCCTAGCCTAATAGATTAGTTGTTATATTTATGTATATATAGGATAGGGACTAGATTTAATACGAATGCGGGTAGCGTTATATAGTAGGTAGGAGATATATTGTTATACGGCCATATTAAGTTTAGCATAGCGGGTTTACGGTTAATAATTTACGGGTTAGTTAAGATAACGCGGATAGAGTTACGGAAGAAGTTGTTATTATTAGGCGTTAACGAAAACGGCTAGATTATAAATAGGGCAATAAAGTTACCCGGGATTAAGTGGGACAGTTTAGTAGACAACCTAGTAGAGATAAAGACGGGTTAGAATTTTTTTAAATACAACATAAACACGTTTAGGGGCGTAAATGGTAGGAAGTAGTTAACAGCGCGTATAGTTAAAGAGCGGGGTTTAAGGGAAGCGTTTATTAATATACAGGCCACAGACGCAGTAGTAGTAGGTAAGGTGGGAGTGGTTTAGAAGGGCGACTAGGTAAAGAAGTATAGCAAAATAGTACGATTGTTCCGGGAATATTTATTAGTATTAGCGTATATAATAGGTGGATAGCTAGCGCGCGGTATAGAGCTAGTAACGATATAGTATAAAAATAGCGCTAATAGGGAGAGCTGTAGTATATTTGTGGAGAATAGGTTAATAGTATATATAACCAGGTACCATAAGGGGATTAAAGCTAGCGAAAAGGCGAAGATTATCCACTATTATTTACCACAAGAGGTTAGGGAATTATTGTTTTATTATTTATAGTTAGTTATACTATTTTAGCGGAAGTTAGAGAGCGCGTATACAGAGGAAAGAGGGATAAAAGGTAGTCCGTTTATATAGGAATTAATAAAGAAGAAGCTATAGGCGGGTTTATAGCCAGGTAAGAGAAGACAAATAGAAAAAAAGGAAAAGGAAAGGGAAGAGGGCGAGGAGGTTAAAGGGGAAGAAGAAAGGGAAGAGAATAATAGTTACGCTAAAGGAGCGCTAGATAAATAGAATATAAACTATGTAAGATAGGCAATCTAATAGGTTTTAATATAGTAGATAGGGGTTAAATTAACAATAATGGGATAGCGATATATAAGTAAGGTGATTTATTATAAATATATTAACGATAAGGCGGTAATTAAAGCGGTAGTTAAAGGGGATAAGGGCGAAGATAAAGAGGATAATCCATTTAATATACAAACTAGGTATAGTTTTAAGATTAGAGGGGGGATTTACAGAAAACTAATTATAGAGTTGCCGTTTAGTACTAAGTCCTAAAAAACGGCGTTAAGGCGGGTTAGTATAGGGTGGCATCGGTAGTTATTGTTTAAGTTAGCGTTAAAAGTTTAACTAAAAAAGGGTAATTAGGTAGCCGAAGCCAAAAGAGAGGTAATAGAGGAGGAATTCCGGCGTTAGAGGAGAATAAGAGTGGTAGATATTTAAGAACAGTTAAAGGCGTTAGTTAGAGAAGGGGCTAAGTTTAGGGATATCTAAGGACGGGCTATATAGGCAATTATGCGATAAAAGAGCTTAGTTATTATAGTTATAGGTATAGGGGCTAGGAAGAGTATATTATTTATATTACCGGCATCGTATTTCACGGGGGTAACGGTAGTAGTTATCCCGTTAATTTTATTAAGGGATAATTTAAAGGACTGTTATAATAAGGTAGGAATTAAGTGCGTTAAATAGGATAGTCGTAAACCACATAAATAGGCGTTAGTTGTTTTAGTTACGCCGGAATTAGCAGTTAGCGAAGATTTTAGGGATTTTATTAACCGACAGCGGGCTATAGGAAGGTTGGACCGGATAGTAATTGACAAATACTATATCGTTTTGGATTTAACTAAGGGTTAAAGGATACGGATATTAAGGTTATAGAATTTAGTTAAAACGGAGATACAGTTAGTATATTTAACGGTAATAATGCGGCTAAGAGATAAGGTGGAGTTTATATAGTTAATAGGGTTACTAGCGAAAGAAAAAAGCTATTAGTCTAGAGGGGTAATAATATAAAAAAATATTAAATACTAGATTTGGTTATACAACTAAGAGGAGGAGAAAAAAGCAGTAAAGAAATTAATAAAAGAGAAGAAGCGCTAGTACCTAATACCTAGATAAATAATCGTATATTATAATAAGGTGGAGAAGACGGTTAGGTTAGGGACGGGTTTAAGTTATATTTATTACCACTAGCAGGTTAAAAGTAGGACGAAAAAGAGTAAGTTAGTATAATAGTTAACAGAAGGAATATAATAGGCTTTTATAGCTATAAACGCGTTAAGTTTAGGGGTTAATACACTAATAATCTAGGCGGTAATCTATATTAGGGTAGTAAGGAAGTTATAGAATTATAAATAAGAAAGTAATAGGGTAGGGCGGAACGGATTAAAGAGTAAGGCAATTATATTACGCGGGGTATAATATAATTGGGTAGGGAAGATTTAAAAAGGGGGTTTAAATAAGGATGTTAAAGAGGATATACTAGAGTTTATAATAACTAAAAGTTATATATAGGTTATTTTAAACCAAGAAATAGATAAAAGGAAAGATAGGGTTAGTTATAAAGACGGGGAAGAAAAGTGTAATAAATGCTAAGTAAATAAGGTAGGGTTAAGAGGGGAAAAAATAGATATGGAGGTAGAAATAAAAGAGGAAGTAGTAGGGGTAGAAATAGAAGAGGAAGTAATAGAGGTAAATGGATTAGAAAAGGAGAAGGAGAAGGAGGTAAAGATAATTAAATTTAAACGGGAGGTAGAGAGGCGAAGATTAATAGCGGTTAAAGAAATGGAGTTATAATTAAGAGAGATATTAGAGGTATAAATATTAGAGGAAAGATTAGAAGAGTAGATATTAGGTTATTAGCGGTATAGGGCGGTAGGTAAAGTAGATAAGGAGTATTTAGGTTATAGTATTTAGGAATACTATAAAGAGCGGGCGGATATAATTAGGGATAAAATTAAGGGAATAAAGGGGTTAATTAAGTAGGAGAGGTTTTTATATTATTTTAAGTGTGAAATCCTATAGGGTATATACGAGAGGTTTAAAATAAACCCAAGTAATAGTGGTTGGAGGAAGAGAAGAGGGGTATTTATTAGTTTAAGGGGGTATTAGTTAAGTTATTAATATCAAATTAGATTATATGGCTGGTTAAGTTTAAGGTATAAATTAAAGGTAGGATAAAGAAGGACGGTTTAGAATGGGTTAATCCGAATAATATTAAACCGGTAATAAGATAAATAAAAAAAAAAATTAGGTAGAGAGGATTAGAGAGTAACAGAATATGCTAGGTATTTTATAAATTTTTAAAGTATAGAATATTATAATAATTTAAGCGGTAGGTAATATTAATTTTGGTATACTAATATTAAAAAAGAAGTAATTTCGGCATATTAATATGCCAAACCCCCCCCCTTTTTTTTATTTACTAATGCTACCTTAATTCCCTAATAATATAGCAAAATATAATTATTGCAAAAATGGATAATAATTAATCTAAATAAGTATTAAGATAAGTATTAAGATAAGTATTAAAATAAGTATTAAGATAAGTGTTAAGATAAGTGTTAAGATAAGTAATAAGATAAGTGTTAAGATAAGTATTAAAATAGATGGTTAAGAGGAGTCGTAATTAAGAAGCTTAATATTTAATAGAGAAAGAAGCTTATATATTATTAAACGGATAATTAAGTATAAGAACACTATCTTATTATAAGAGGCTCTAGAGCCTTATTATATATATTAAATAGGTAGCGAAAAGGCTAATAAAGACATCGCTTAGTTAGTAATAAGTAATAAAAATAGGTAATAAGATATTTAATAAGATATATAATTAAGAAAGAGGGTAATTAGTTATAAGTTAAGAGACAACTAAGATAAAGTACGTAAATACAATTTGGGTCAACAGATAGTAGTATAATAGTAATAAAAAAATCCAATTTAGGTTAATATATATATATATACATCATTCCTAAAGGTAAGCTGCTATCCTATTAGACTCCGCCCATTTCTTAATCCTTATCCGCTACGCCTTCCGTATATTTATTAAATTTATCTATAGTAAGCGAATTTAGAAGTGCACTACGGCTAGTAATATTATCTCCACATTTATAAAGGCGAGGAAGGAGCCAGTGCTAAGCAAAGAGGATAAGGTAATTAACAGTATCAACGGCTAAGTCTATCCGTCTACGGTCAACCAGCAGGATACTACCCTTGACATTTTTCCACCATTCTAGGCGGCGGCCCTAGTCCTAGCTGTTAGGATCTAGGTATAAATAGAGTGCATTATAAACAGGGTTATTAAAGCAATTAGGTAAAGCGAAGTTAGACTTCTAAAGGGGATTAGGGGAATAGGTACCCGTATATAGTCCTAGGGCGGCAGATCCTAAGTACTTAATAATAAAAGAGGGATTATTAGCTTTAGAGAAGAGAGGATAGTAGTATAGAATATTAACGGGCTCAAATAACGGCCGGTTATATAGGTAACGGTCCCTATAGGCGTTAACGCAAACGCCTTTAAGCTTAGCGGTTTTAATAAACAAGATAACATTACAGGTAAAGTAGGTGTTAGCACTAATGCCATTAATAGCGCTACCGATACCGTTATAAAACCAGGATATATAGTTAATAATATCGCGGTAATCAACTAAGGAAATATATTAGTAGTAGGGAGGGTTAGGGCTAGGGCTAACCTTAGCCATAGCTAGAAAGGGTCCATACTAAAAACGCCAGCAGCTACCGCCAATAATAGCAATACTTTAATTAGGTGGGAGGGTTTAAAAGACATCGCGGCCGGTTAACTTAATAATATAGTCATTAAGGACGGAGGTGCGAAGAGCGTTACCATAGATTATATTAAGGCTTATACCGACAACATTAGTCTTAGTAGGGGAAATATTAAGGTAGCCTTATAGGATAAGTTTATTATAGCCATCCATATCCGGGCAGAAAGGGATAATTTCAACTTATATAAGGCGAGGTTTAGAGCCGAGAAGTATAGGGAAAAGTATAGCCTATTAGTGATTTTCGGATAGAGGTTCTTAAAATTTTATAAAGGGTTTATAAAGGTGTTTATAAATAGACCAGTTAGACTACTAGTATTCTATAAAGCAGTAAGCGGTAGAATAGCAGCGGGAGCATTATTTAGCATTAGTAGCGTTACAGGTAGTACAGGAGTTAGTAAAGTTTAGTATTTTTAAAGATAAAAGAAGCAAGGAGATATTAAGGTGGAAGGTAAAATTAGAAGCAAAAGTAGGGGTAGTTAATATTTAAAGGAGGAAAGAAAAGAAAGGCTAGTGGTTATATAATATTAGGGAGGCTAGTAACGCCAGCCTTATTATAGCACTAGAAGATTAATTCTTAATAATTTTAGCATGTTAATATGCCAAAATCAGGATTTTAATATACTAAAATTAATACGGCTTAAATAAATAGCTCTAAATTAAAGCTTAAACGAATGCTATATTACAGAGATACTATTACAGCGCTAGTAGAAAATAGTAGATTATAGTAGACATTATATAGTAGAGGCAGAGTTATATAAGCTTATATAACTTAAGGACCGTATATAACTTCAAGCGGCACTACTATTCTTCTCCTTTCCTTTCTTTAGCTTTAGATCCTTATTTATAAATAATCTAATTATACAGGCTTATATATCTGTCTTACCATACCTATATCTCTTAATTAACTAAGTCACTAATATCCCTTCCACTAGTATATTTCGTCCTACTATTATTAATAAGAACTGGCTAATAGAATTAATAGGATCAAGGCTACGTAACTATACGCGTACTTTTAATTCCAGTATTTATATATAGTCCGCCTCTTATAGGACACTACTAGCGGAAGGGATACTCTCTATAACTATAAAGGCTTAATTAAAAGAATAGAATCTATTAGTAGCTAGTAAACTAGAATTCTATAACAAAGTCTAAAAGGAGGTTAAGGAAAAAACACGTCTATATATATAGGCTAAGGCTCTAAGCGAGCCCCTAACTAGGGTCTATAATAGTGCTGTAATAATAACCAATTACCTATAATATTGTTTTAGTATATTAATATGCCAAAATAGATATATTTTAGCATATTAATATACTATATATACCCGCAATCCATTCCTACAACCTATTCCCATAACCTATTCCCGCAACCCGTTCCTATAACCCATTCCCACAACCTATTCCCATAAAACCTATTACCAGTAACTAACCCGTTCCTATATAACCCATTTTACAGTTAATAGAGAAGTAAATAGGGTTAAAGTATAAAGGAAGAATGCAGTATATTAATAAATAAAGTAAGATTTAAAAGATTATTAAAAAGAGAAAGGTAGGTAGAAAGAGAATATTAAGGGGATATTTCAGCATATTAATATGCTAAAATGAGGCGATTTTATTAATACGTTAACATGGCAGTAATAAGGGTAGTAGTAGTAAAAGTAGGAGAGGTAATAAAGGTAATAGGAGTAAAAGTAAAAATAAAAGTAGTAAAAAAGGTAATAAAAGTAATAAAAGCAATAGAGGTAGTAAAGGTAGTAGGAATAATAGAAGTAATAAAGTTAGTAGGAGTAGAAGTAATAATAGTAATAAAATTAATAATAATATAAGTAGTAGTTGTAGTAATAGAAGTAGTAGTAAAAATAAAAGTAGTAGTAGGGGTAGTAGATTAAAGTAGTAGTAGAAGTAAAAATAATAAAAGTAATTAAAAAAGAGTAGTAATAAGGTAAATAATAGTAATTTATAATATAATAGATAAAGGAGAGGATAATAAATAAAAGATTATAGAGGTAGTTATAAGTTATAATAATAGTAATAGTAGTAGTAGTAGTAGTAGTAGGTTTAGTAGTAGTAAAGGTAAAAGTAATAAGGGTAAGAGTAGTAATAAGGGTAGAAGTAGTAATAAGGGTAGGAGTAAAATTAATAAGTAGTATAGTAAAACCTCATTATACCGTTCAGCTCGGTAGTAAGGGGGTTAAACATTATACCATATAGAAACGTTATATTACGAGCTTACTTATTAATCGCTATAAGGGGCTAAATCAACTCTTTTCTCTATCCATAACTACTTAAAGAAGCTCATAATAGTTGTCTGCCTTACCTACGCAGCTTAACAGCCTTAAATTACTCTCTCTGCCTTTATAAGAGCTATAATTAGAGTCTTATTACCATCCTCTTACTGCCCCTTATAGAGCTTAAGGCGCTCCAGTACATCTAAAGCCTTATTAAGCTTAATAACTTATAGCTTAACCTCTTTATCGCTTTCTTTATCATCTAGCGCGTCATATAAAGCGACAATTAAGGCCTTAATTGCTTCCTGTAATATAGAGGCCTCAGGCTCTATTAAAGCGTCCTCCCTATTTATATTAATAAAGTTACTAATAGGAATTAATTGCCTAATTTGCCCTACTTAGCTAAGCTACTATAAATACACTTCTAATTCGGCCTTAAGCTAAGGCTTACTATACCCGCTTAGCATACCCTAGGGGCCCTTATAGGGTCCAAAGATTGTTAAATACGTAAAGCAATTTATTACGGTTTAAGGGCTAATTTTATACCATACTGCGATAGCCTACTAGATAGCCCTAAGTACGTTTATTATCTTAAGGGGTGTTAGCGACTTAGTTAATCGAGATATAAGCATAGCAAAAGGGTCGCGCAAGCCTATATAATTGGATTATCTATAAACGAGAATCTAAAGCTAGAGAAAAGGAAAGGAAAGAATAGGTAGCAACGCAAGGAGTTATATACAATCCCTAGTCACGTAAGAGTTATATAAGCCCTACGTCTACTATAACGTCTACTATAGCTGCGGGACTTAAACCTTATTTTTAAATAACACCCCCTAGTACGCAGTACCCAAGTTAAAAAAGGGAAGATAGAAACAGTAGAGGTAGAAGAAAGCTTAACGCGTTAATTACGTTAGGAACGCGCTAAGATAACTAAGGCCCTTAAAAACGATAGTTATGAGAGCAATACAAAAGATACGGTTTATATAGTAGCAGTAGCCCCTAGTACACTACGACCAAAACGCATAGGGAAAAAACTACGCCCTAAGGATTAAATAGGGTTAATAAGAAACCGTATAATAGCTAAAAAGAGAATAGAGTAGCTGGTAATAACAGCCACTATAGTAAACTAATTAACAACTAAGAGGACAAATATAACATTAAATATATAGATTAAGGTGCTAACTAACCTAGTTACGTCACTACTAGGGGTGTTAGAGTAGCAGAAAGAGGCATAAGCGAACTAAATTAAAGTCATTACCGAAATGTTTATAGAGTAGATTAACGCGCTTAGAGCTAAGGTTATAGAGAAAATGGAGGTAATCCAAACCTAATTATTAAACATTTAAGCACTACTAAGCGCGGCTCTATTATACGCGGATATTGCCTATACGCCGCTAAGCAGTTAACTAAGCAACCTAACGTCCTTCCCGTTAAGGAATACTATACTATTAACTATTACTAATATGCTGTATTGCACAGTTAACATATCTAAAGTTAAAGAGGAAAATAAAAACAAAATATAACTGGGGGTAATTAGATAAGTAATTAAAAGTAGTATATATATAACGGAAGGCTATAAGAGCTAGCGCTGTACAGCAGTAATTAAAGACCCTAGGAACCCCGTATATATTAGGATAACTTATAGGAATAATACCGAGCTCTAATATATAAAAGAAGCGGCCTAGAAGACCTTAGTACCTAATATTCGGGTACTATAAGACCAGCTCTACCTAGTAAAAATTAACAATGCTAATTAAACAGTAGTTCTTAACTAAAAAGGAAAGATTTAAAACAAAGTAGTAGAGGTGCTAGGAAAAGAAAATAATGTATATATAGCCCAGATAGGGTGGCTTAGTAGAAAAGACACAAGAAAGGTATATGGTTTAATAGTAGTATACATTACTAAAAGCAATAAGGCAGCACGGTTGCTATAAAACTAATACTTTTATATTATAGGGGAATTAGCCTACGTTAAAACCTATAAACTTAAAAGCGGCCCAACGTAATACTACTAGTGTTAGACACTAGGACACAAAGCTTTTATATATATAAGACCGCAAGTATATACTAGATGCGCTTAAGAAGGACATTATTATAATAACTGCTAAGGATAGATCCTAAAATATATACTATACGGAGGACTATATAAATCGTTTAGTAAAAATTGCCGAGTGCTTTATCCTACCCGCTATGCATAAAACACTTTAGGTACTTTAACTAAATATCTAAAAACAGAGTATAGTATAGTAGAGCCTAATAAACGATAAACAACTAAAAGACTTTAGAGTGTTAGTAATATTAAAGCTGTATATATAGAAAACGAATAATATAGTTATAACTATCCCCATAGGACACTTAAATTGGACTAAGATAATACCTATAGTTTAGCGTAAAAAGAGGTAGGCGGTACGGAGTATATTATAGATTTAAAAAGACATTAAGGCTAAACAGGTGCCAGTATAATTAGCAAATCTTACTATAGCGGTACTACGCCTTCCTAACCGATTAGTACTAGTAATATTAGTATATATTAAGGGAAAGAATATAAAGGCACTATAGGATATAACTAATAAACTATACTAATTAATCTAGGAAATATAGAACAAAATAGGGATATAAACTAATATAATACTTATAGGAGACTTTAATCGGCATAACCAGCTATAGGGAGGAAATAACGTCTTGCTGGTAAGATAGGGAGAAGCTAACCCGATTATTAACCTTATAGGAGATTACTCCCTACATAGCCTACTACCTAGGGGTATAAAAATATGGCAAAATGGCAACTATAAGATAACGATTAACCTAATCCTAGCATTAAACGAGCTAGCATCTACGATAGTAAAGTATATAGTATATAGGACAGAACACGGATCTAATTATAGGGCAATTAAGACAACATTTAATATTATAGTCCCTAAACATGCTATAGAACAGAAAATGCTCTTTAAAAATATACTATAGAATGAAATTAGGAATAGAATTGCCACCGCCCTTCGTATAATCCTAGTAGGTAATAAAGTGCAGTAGTAAACAGACTGGCTTATAGATATAGTACTAGAGGCAATACACGCATTAACTCTAAAAGCTAAACCGTTACTATATATAAAAAGGTAGTAAATAATAGACCTTATAAAGCTCCGCTAGGTATATACTTACTAGAGGAACTAGGCAAAGAACTAACACTAAATAGGTTAAATATTACTAGAACTAGAGTAATAAATAAAGGAGGCCTTAAAGGAATATTACGATATAATACGGAAATAGAAAAGGATATACTAGAACAACTTCCTAGCTAATAACGCAAACATTTAGTAAGTAGTAAAATACCTTAACCTAAACAGTAACTTAGCGTTTAATAAGATACTACCGCTAGTAAGGATAAATAGATCTACTATAGAAGGAAAAGATAAGTAAGTAGCAAAGCTGTTAACCACGTTTTTTCCCCTACTGCTAGTAGGAATAGAAGATAAGGGCCTACAGCCCTAATAAACGCTAATACTAATACCGCGTTTTATAATAGAAGAGGTAGAATAAAAGATATTTATAACAAAGCCATAGAAAGCGCTAAAGGACAATAGCCTACTAGTAATAGTATAGAGGCAGATATAGCCAGTAATAAAAGATAGGGTCCTACTCCTCTTTTAAACCTTACTAAATAAGGGTAACCTTCCTAGCTAATAGAGAAATGCTAAGATTATACCGCTTAAGAAGCTAAATAAAGGAGACTATATAAAGGCAAGGGCATAGAGGCCTATCTCTCTACTTTCTACATTAGGTAAGATACTAAAGTCTATAGTTACTAAGAGAATATTACACGCGGTAGAAACCTTTGGACTACTACCTATAAATTACTTTAGGGCAAGGAAAAAGCGCTCTACTAAATAGGCGCTATTGCTACTATAAGAATATATATACAACGCATAGAGGTCTAAAAAGGTGCTTAGCCTTATTAGCTTTAATATAAAAGGGGCATATAATAGAGTATATAAAGAGAGGCTATTATAGAGGCTTATAGTAAGAGGTATACCGCTAGTACTAGTGCGGTAGATTAATATATTCTACTCTAATTATACGGCAACTATTTTAGTTAATGGCTATACCTCTAACTAACAACAGTTACTATAAGTAAAACTACCATAAGAATTGCCGCTCTTACTAATACTATTCCTTTTTTTTAATGCTAACCTAGTCTAGCACCGGCTTAATATAAATAGAGGCTTAATGGCATTTATAGACGACTATAATATATAGGTTATAGGACCATTAGTAGCAGCAAACTGCAAAGGTATTTAGGCTATTATTAATAGAGTAATAAACTAGGAGAAATAAAGCGGCGCAACGTTTAAAGGAGAAAAGACTATATTAGTACACTTTATAAGAAACGCGAAGTAGACTAATACTACCCCATTTATAATTAAGGGAAAAATAGTTATACTAGGGCATATAGCTAAGATTCTAGGGGTAGTTATAGATGCGGAGCTTCGGTATAAGTAATATATCATAAAAGCAGCTACTAAGGGCCTTATCGCAGCTATAGCACTAAAGAGACTCCAAATAGTATCCCCCTTAACTATAAGATAGCTATTTAGGGCAACGGTAGCGCTAGTAGTAGACTACGCCTTAAACATCTAGATATACGTCTATAGGGGTTCTGCTATAGCCGTAATAAATAAGGTATAAAGAATTAGAGTATAGGCAATTATAGGAACTTTTTATATAGTAGCTATAGTTATTAGGGAAGCTAAAGTAAGTATATAGTTAGTACGCGAGCGGCATTTAAAGAGGGCTACTAAGCTATAGGTTAACCTCTATACGCTATATAAAACAAACCTACTCTTAAGGCTCCGTATAAAGGTACTCTAAAGGTTTATATCCCTACTATAGAAGATAGCCTATATATACTAATATACACTAATAGATAAAATAGAGGTTATTTAACCCTATATAGTACTGTAACGGCGCTATCGCATATTACCTACCAAATTCTACTATATTCTGCCGACCTATAATTAGCCCGCCTAAAGCTAGCGCCTTAGCAGCTCACTCTATATATTTATTTACATCAGTCCTAGCAACCCTTTTTCCTTCTCTTTAGCTTAGTATCTTTGTAATACAGCATTCTATAAGCTTTAGTTCAGAGATATTTATACAAGCCGTAACATTATACTAAGCTCTCCCTATCTTACCTAGAAAGGCCTCAATAATATCCTACCCTAAAGAAACTTCGTCTACAACGACGCATTAACGCGCTATACTTAGACACTAAAACAACTCTATATTACCTAGGAAGGCCTAAATAATATCCTACCTTATAAGCTAAACAGGACTAGACCTATACCCCTAAAATTAAAACTAAAGCGTATAATACTAATAAACCTTAAAAAGCTAATAATAGTACCTAAAGTAAGCTTATCTAAAAGAGCTGCCTTTACCTAAGAGAAACCTAAGATCTAATTAGGATTAGAAATTAAAAATAATAATAATATTATAGACATACACAAGTAGATTCACGCCCTCGCAGCTAGCTAGAAAGCCAATTATCTTAAAGTAAAAAATATATAAAAGACCCTATAAGAGATCCTAGAAAGCCTTACAGCCCTATAAAATAGCCTAGCTTCCCCTTCTTAAAGCCCTAGCTAACCTATTTACTCTACTAAATACAATATACTAGGGAGTACGGATATAATAATAAAGTAATTAAAGTCCGTTAAGCTCCTTAACCCCCTACTACTATCTAATAGGATAGACCCTACCTTTAAAAATTAGAGAATTTAAGTATAAGAAAAGCTCCGCGTTAACTATAACTATTTCCTTTCTAAAGAAGCCAAAATACTCTACCTCTTTAGTTAAACCACTAGGGACGCCTAACGGCACCTTTAAGCCAAGTTTAAGGACGACTCCCCTATCCAATTTATATTTATTAATAAGATAATATAGCATCTAGCGGCTATCTATATTAACCCAAATAAAGTACGGGATGCCTATTATAACTATAATTACCTAATAATAAAACCGAACTAACCCTTTACCGAATTCTAAACTTAATTTCTATACCTTATAGGAGAAGGCCAGGTTCCCCTTAAGAACTACTAATTAGACCTATATAATAAGCTAATAATCCAGCTATAAAAAAAGATTACTATAACCTTAAATAACCTACTAACCCATAAAAGACTTACAGCTTATTACCTATTATTAGACTTAGAACTAAAGCGGATTAACGCCCGCCCTAATTAGTAGAAGCAACTTTATAATAATTAGAACTTGCTAGCTATACCTATAAGAGCTAGAGTAGGAAGATAAGTTATAACTACTCTTATACTAAAGGCGGTTATAACTACGCCCTAGTAAGCCTTACCTAACCAGCTATATACTACACTATTAACTAGTATTCGCCGTAATACTTTAATTAACCCTACTTCGGCTATATACTTTAACTATAATAAGTAAGGTTACTTTACCTTATCTTACTTAGAGCTAAAGGATATAGGCAATATTAAGGAGATAGAGGAAGGAAAAACGTCCAATAAGTTAGGAAAAAAAAAACCTTAGGGAAAGACTCCCCCCTAGGGTACCCTATTAATCTTAAAGAAATTAATCTTAGTTAGTTAATAGGTAAAAAGTATTTTATAGTTCTATATATAGTATCTTAAAATAGATATAAAGTTAATATAACTACCCTTATTAACACTAAAGTAAATAGCTTCGCCTTTATAAATACTACCTATATAAATAATGTTGCTAAGTTTCTAAATATAGAAGCCATCTAACTAAAGAAGCCTATTTAGGTAAAGGGCTATAACGGCTAAGCCAATCGGCCCGTTACCTATATCTTAAAGTTATATATTACTCTTAACGGATAACGCTAATATAGTATCCCCTTTTACATCCTAGACCTAGGGTCCCATAATATAATCCTTAGACAAAAATAGATATTCTATTTTAATATTTAGTTAAATATATAAAAAAGATAGTTTATTTAGCCAGAGGATAGACTAAGATTACCCTTCTTTATTAGGGAGATCCAAACTAACCGTAAGACACTAGCTATAAGGGCTAACCCTACCTACTAGTAGAATATCCGGGCCTATAACCTAGCCTTTACCTAAAAGGACGCCTACCATAAAGCTAGAAAGAACTCTATACTAATAAAGATACTCTCCTAAAGCGCTATATTTAAAGAGGACTCTACATATAAAAGTGGGATAGATAATAATATAAATAACGTCCAAATTATATAAATCTAACTATTATAGAAAAGAACGTATTAATAGAATATAAGGGATAACCTTTAAAAGATATAATAGGAGCTAAAAGGAGTAACGATAACGCCAGTACCTTAGAAGTCCCTAAAGTTATATACGCCCCTATTATTAGTTAACCCCCCTACCATAAATATCGCCGTAATTAGCGCTATAGTATTCTACTTTAATATATACTAGAAGGATAATAAGGTCTTTATAATAAGCCTATATAAGATTAACTAAATTATTAATAATAGAGAGGAAAGGCTAAATAAGGAAACTAATAAGGAACTAGTTAAACGCCTTCTTTTTACCATTTATATAGGCTACAAGGATATATTCTTAAAGGCGGCCTTAGACAAGTTATCCCCCTACTAGATATACGATTATAAGATTTAATTAGAGGCCAATAACTCGCTAGGCTATAGCCCCCTCTACTATTAATTAATAGATAAGCTAAAAGTAATAAAGTAGTACTTAATTAACAACCTAGATAAAGGGTTTATTAAGCCAAGTTAAGCCCCTTTTACTTCCCCTATTTTATTTATAAAAAAGCCTAATAAAGGCCTTCGTTTTTATATTAACTATTAAAAGCTAAACACTATTACTTAAAAGGACCAGTATTCTATTCCTTTAATTAATAAAACCCTTATATATTTAAGCTAGGTAAAGATCTTTACTAAACTTAATATCCGCTAAGCTTTCTACTAAATTAGGATAAACCCTACATTTAAAGATTTAATAACGTTCCGTACCCGTTATAGTTTCTATAAATATAAGGTTCTTCCTTTTAAACTAATAAACGGACTAGCTATATACCAAAGGTATATAAATAACGTTCTTTTTAATTACCTTAACGAATTCTACATAGTATACCTAGACGACATTCTTATATACTTAGACGACGAACTTAAGCATTAAGTTTATATTAAAAAGGTCCTAAAGAAACTACGGAACGCGGGCTTATAAGTTAATATTAAGAAATGCAAGTTTAGGGTAAAACGTATAAAATACCTTAGGTTTATTATAACTATAGAAGGAATTAAGGTTAACCCTAAAAAGGTAGAGGTAATCTATAACTAAAAGCCCCCTTATATAGTAAAAGGAATCTAGTCCTTCCTTAGTTTTTATAATTTTTACCACTGGTTTATCCGTAACTATAGAATTATAGTAAAACCTCTTATATAACTAACTAGGAAGGATACACCTTTTATCTTTAATAATAGCTATAGGGAGGCCTTTAAAGAGGTAAAGGATCGGCTTATCTCTTTTTTAATCCTTTATTATTATAACCTAGACCTTAAATTAATGCTAGAAATAGATGCCTCTAATAGGGTTATAGCAGGAATCCTATTATAGTTATATCTAGACGGTAAATAGTACCCTATAGCTTTCTTTTTAAAGATAATAGACCTAGTTAAGTATAACTATAAAGTATATAACAAAGAAATGCTAGCTATTATTTAATTACTCTTTTAATAGCGCGTAGAGCTTAAAGGTATAAACTTCTAAATTAAGATATATATAGATTATAAAGCCTTAGAGTACTTTATAACTATAAAGCAGCTTATAGGGCAATAAGCCTAGTAGGCTAAAATACTCTCTTAATTCTTCTTTATAATTATATATTATTCTAATAAGTAAAACTCTAAGGCTAATACCTTAACCTAAAGAGAATAAGATATAGGACCCTAGGATAAGCTAAAGACCCAATATTAGACCCGCGCCCTCCTCTATTTAGAATAGCTTAACCTACGGATTCTTAAGGAGCTAGACTCCTAGTAAAATAAGCTAGCACTAATAAAGAAGTCCTTAAATAAGCTAATAGGGCTAATTAACTACCTTTTAACTATAAACCGTACAGCTAATACCCTAAGGGCCCTTCGCAAATAAGCTATAAAAGGAAACCCCAATTTTAAAATAGAGGAAGGATTACTCCTATACTAGGAGCGGCTTATAGTCCCTAACGTTAATAATTTACGAACTAAACTAATCCGTAAAGCTTATTACTAAGTCTCTATAGTATACCCTAGCAAGAATAAAACCTATAAAATTATTAACTGCTGCTACTACTAGCTAAGAATAGTTATAAATATTAATTAATATATACGGAACTATAAAGACTACTAGAGAGCTATAATCCTATAGGATAAAACCCTAGGACTACTTAAGCCACTTCTAATACTAAAGCGCCCTTAGTAGTATATCTTTATAGACTTTTATAAACTACCTAAGGACTATAACGGATATAATATAGTTATAGTTATAATTAACCGCTTTAGTAAACGCCCGTTCTTAATTCCATATTATAAGAATATTAATACTAAAGAGGCAGCCCGGCTATATATCTATTATATTTACTAAATCTATAAACTACTAGATACTATTATATCTAATTATAGGCTATAGTTTATATTAGCCTTCTAGAATAAGTTTACCTAAATCCTAGGCATTAAGCTAAAGCTTTCTACAGCTTATTACCCCTAGATAAACAGTTAGACAGAGATTATAAATTAGTACCTAAACTAAAGGCTTAGGCCCTTTATTAACTATTTCTAGGATAACTAATCTAAACTACTACCCTTAATAAACTACGCGCAAGTAACCCTACCCTATAACTCCATAAGGTTTACCCTAATTTAGCTAGAAATGGGATACTTACCCTATATAAGCTTTAACTAGAAAAGGCTAGAGAAACCCTAAACTATATAAGAGAAGCTATCCTATACTAAGGCCTAATAGTACGCTAAATAATTAGAGGAGGCCTAGACGGTAGCCCACGAGAACCTAAAAAAAGCTTAAAGGTTAATAAAACAGCAGGCGAACAAATACCATTAAGAGCCTAATTTTACCCCTAGTAATATAGTCTAGGTTATAATAAGAAATTAAAAAACTAAACAACCTAGCTATAAGCTAAACTACTAAATAGTAGGACTATATAAAGTTCTTAAGAAGATAGGTAATTTATATAAAATAAAGCTCCTAGACTTAATTAGGGTTCACCCTATCTTCTTACTAAATAAGTTATAGAAAGCTATAAACAACCTATTACCTAGACAAAAGAATAAGCCTCCCCTACTAGTTTAAGTAAATAGTAATAATAAATAGGAGGTTAATAAAATACTAGCCTATAAGATAGTATAGGGAGCGCTAAAATACCGTGTCTAATAGAAGGGCTACAATCCTAACCCAACCTAGTACCCTATATGGAACTTTATAGGTTGCCCCTAGAAGCTTAAAGAATTCTATAACTAATACCCTAATATACCTAGACCCCTAAAGTACCTAGATAAATAGATAAAATACTAGTATAATAAAGATAATAAGTTACTAAAAGAATATAGGGACAAAAACGCCCTAAAGCCCTAATATAGCTATCCGCCAAATTCTGCTATATTCTGCCGTTTTCTACTAGTACTGTAAAATTTTAGATATCTAGGAACTTTAACTACCGGTTAAAGTTATCTAATTAGTTAAATCCGTGCTAAGACTTTTAGTGGCTACTCTTTCTAGCCTAGTGCTTCTACTTAGCCTATAATCGCCCTTTATACTTAGTTAGGATAGACTTATATCCCCTTTATCTCCTTATCTTATATTTTTAGAATCCTATATTTATAAGCCTAGTGCTACCCTATTTTTTCTAACTAAGCCTAAGGGCAGGCTTTTTTTTAAAGAGGGGGGTAATATAACGGCGCTATTATACGTTACCTACTAAATTCTACTATATTCTGCTAACCTATAATTAGCCCGCCTAAAGCTAGCGCCTTAGCGGCTTACCCTATATATTTATTTATATTAGTTCTAGCAACCCCTTTTTCTTCTCTTTAGCTTAGTATCTTTATAATATAGCATTCTATAAGCTTTAGTTTAGAGGCATTTATATAAGCTATAATAAGTACTACTATAGGAGGATTAACTACCTATAAGTATTAACCTAGATAAAAATAGGGCAACTAAAGCCGCTAACTCCGTTTAAGGTATATAGATTATAATAAGCTTATCTAAAAGGAGAGGCATAGTAGAAATAGGAGGTATTATCTATAATACCCTTAGCAATATACTAAATAGAGAAGTAGTTATATACTTAACTATACTAGGACTAAGAGCAGAATAGAACCTATATATAGCTAAACTAATAGTAATATTATTAGTAATAAGACGCTTACTACTAGATTTATAGGGGAGATAAATTACTATATTTACTAGTAATTAGGTAGTACTATTAGCGCTTAGCTAACCTAAGTACTAGTTTAGCTAAATAAGTATTATATAGATCTATAATATAACCTATATACTAAGGTAAAGAAGTAACCGCGTCCTTATAGCATAGGTCCTAATATAAGGGGAGTTTACACTAGGCAAGAAGGCAAAAAAAGTAGTATAGTAGGCTACTACGTAAGGACGCCTACTATAAGGATAATAATATTAGGCTAAGGCTATAATAATTAATATAGTAAGAGTAAAATAGTAGGGTAGGAAAATATTACTAAAAGGAGTAGGAAGGTACTTAAGAAAAATAAATATAGCACTACTAGGTAAATATACCCATAGGCTATATAACTCTTTTAAGTAAAAAGAGGTAAATATATTAGCCTAACTATAGATAGGAATAATATAACTTAATAAATATCTATACCAGATTAGAGCGGTAGAATTAGATTAATATAACTGCGGATAAGTAAGAGAAATAGTAAAATATTTCCTCTTTAGGTATATAAAATAGATAGTATATTAAGAATAAATGTTATAGTAAATAGATATAAGATAAGGCAGCTTATTCTTCTACCTTAGAGGTAAGGCGCTATTTAACCCTAGATAGTGGATACTAAACATAAACGTAGTTTAAATAATAGTAAAATATATAATAGCTACCAGACGACTTAAGGTAGAACTAGATTAATAACCCGCCTACTATAGTTAAACCCCCCCCCCCTTATACTTTAACTAACCTATACTATATACCCTTATACTATTAATAGATCTCGCTTTAATTGCCAAAGATAGGATAATAAACACTTAGAGGAATAGCCCCCTAAGACTACCTACTACTAATTACCTACGAGATCTTATAGAATAAGGTATTAGTAATACTAGGGAGTACTAAGTAAGGTATATATATAGGCTTATATAAGAATATAGCAAGACTAAAAGAAGTAAAAATATATAATATAGTACTAGTGCCCTTTAGGCTTAGTGCCTCCAGGCGGAATAAACATTATTATTATTATTATTAACTATAGCTACTACTTTCTACCAGTGCTATAATATTACCCCCCCCTCTATAAAAGCCTACCTTTAGGCTTTATATATCCATATTACGCCTATAAGGCGTTTTTATCTTTATACTCTTCTAGTAGCTTATTATCTTTATTATACTAGCATTCTATCTATTTATTTAGGTACTTTAGCGGTCCTAGTTTATTAGGGTAACAGCTATTAAATTCTTAAAGCTTATAGGGATTGCTAATAAAGTTCTATATAGGGTACTAGGTAGAATCTAGATTATAGCCTTTCTAACTAACGCAATACTTTAGTATTTTTCTTACTAGCTTATAGGCCAGTATCTCTTTAATTTCCTATTTATCGTCGCTATTAACTTAAATTAGTAGGGGGGGTTTATTCTTTTATCTAGGTAATAGGTTATTTACTACCTTCCATAGCTTATTTAGTAAAAAGATTAGGTAAACCTTAATTAAATCTAGGAGCTCTACTTTATATAAGTTGCCTATTTTCTTAAAGACCTTATACGGTCCTACTATTTAATAATTAAGCTTATAACTTGGCCGTTCCATTTTTTAGTTCTTTATTATAACCTAGACTATATTACCTATAGTAAAGTTAGGCTTACGCCTATACTTATTTACCTACTATTTTATTAATTTTTAGGCCTTTTCTAGATTTATATAGGCTACCGTCTAGGCTTCCTTTAAGCGTTTAGTGTACTACTAGGCTTCCTTATAAGATAGTTTCTCGCGTATAGTCCGTAGTTCTTCTAGTCTATCCTAGTTAAAGCTTATTTATAATAGGTACCCTATTTTTAGTTAAATAGGTGCGAATCCTATAAAGTTATAGGGTAGGGTCGCCTAGGCGTAGTTTATTAGAGGTAATAGTTTACCCTAATTATTTTAGAAGTAGTTAATAAAGGGCTAGAGTTTTTAGTTTAAGTATTAATTTATAATCTCCGTCTAACTATTTATTTAGGGGTAGTATACTATAGAAAGCTTTAGCCTAATTCCTAAGATTTAAGTAAACTTATTCTAGAAAGCTAATATAAACTATAGTCCGTAGTCTAATATAATAGTATTTAATAGTCCGTAAATTTGGTATATATAATAGATATATAGTTAGGCCACCTCTTTAGTATTAATATTCTTGTAATAGGGGATTAAAAAAGGGCGTTTGCTAAAACGGTTAACTAAGATTATAACTATATTATACCCATTACGGTCTACTAATAGTTTATAAAAATCTATAGAGATATACTACTAGGGGCGCTCTAGTATTAAAAGTAGCTTTAATAGTCCTAGGGTCTTATTTTATGGAATTATAGACCTATAGTAGTTGCTGTAGTTCCGTATATAATGGTTAATATTTATAACTATTCTAGGCTAGTAGTAACGGTTACTAATAATTTTATAGGTTTTATTTTTTTTAGGGTAGGCCGTAGAGACCTAGATATATGCTTTAGTAATAAGCTAGGTTTATAAGTTCTATTTTTTTACTACTATTAGCCATTCCTAGTGCTTAAGCAGTCTATTTTTAAGGGACTATAGGCTAGTAATATCCTTTGCCTTTTCGCGGTACTCTTATAGAGAAGAGTCCGTACAGTTTACTTATAGTAGTTTATTAATAAGGTTAAATTCCATAGGGTTAATGGGACATATCTTAGCGCTTAAAGATTTAGTACTTAGTTCTTCCTATATCTAAGGGTTAAGGTGCTCTAGTTATAA
The DNA here is from genome assembly GCF_001692895.1 of Cenococcum geophilum 1.58. NCBI lineage: Eukaryota > Fungi > Ascomycota > Dothideomycetes > Gloniales > Gloniaceae > Cenococcum > Cenococcum geophilum. The sequence goes on from NW_027137651.1 coordinate 393,929, forward strand.
TAGCGTCTAGGTTTATAATAAGATCTTTATAGCTATTTAGTTATTTAGGTCCTATTTATATCTTATAAGAGCATCTGCATAGTTAATAGCGCCTAGCCTATATATAATTAGGAAGTTAAACTAAGATAGGATATTTACTTAGCGCGCCTACCAGGCTATAAGGGCTTTTATTATTATAAAATATTCTAAGGCCTTATAATCTAAAACTACTTAGATAGGTTTAGGGGTCCCTTTTAGCTATACTCGCCAGTGCTAAAAGCTATAGATAATAGCTAATATTTCTTTATTATAAATTGGGTAGTTTAGCTTAGTATCTACTATAGTCTTTAAATAGTAAGTAATAGGGTGCTATTCTCTATTTATCTACTTTTAGGAGTAAACGCTAGCTATAATACTATTTAAGGCATTAGTTTCTAGTATTAAGGGCCATTTTAGGTTAAAGTAGGCGAGTAAGGGAGTAGAAACTAGTCGTTTCTTAAGCTTATTAAAGGCCTGCCTATATACGGTATTAAAGTAAAAGGGCCGGTCCTTATAGGTAAGTAGGCTTAATAGCTAGGTAATTTTGCTATAGTTCTTAATAAAGCGTTAGTAGAAGTTATAGAACCCTAAGAATAACTATACCCCCTTTACGGTCCTTAGGGGTACCTATTAGTTAATTACGGCTATCTTTTCTAGGTTTACCTTAATCTTATTTATACTAATAATAAACCCTAAGTACTTTATACGCTTAATACTAAATTCTAACTTTTTAATATTAGCTTAGAGGCTAGCTTTCTAAAGCTGTTATAAGACTTTATAGATATACTCTTTATATTCCAGTTCGTTTTTAAAGTAGATTATAATATTATCTAGGTATACTATATAGAAGTTATTAAGGTAGTTAAATAGTATATTATTTATATATTGTTAGTATATAGCCGGTCCGTTAGTTAGTCTAAAAGGCAGTACTTTATATTTATACATTTCGTAACGGGTTTAAAACATAGTAAGGTTTTCTAATTTAGGGTCTATTCTAATCCGGTAAAAAGCCTAGCGGATATTAAGCTTTATAAAGATTTTAGCTCTACTTATTTAGGCTAAAGTCTTATTAAGTAAAGGCAGTGGGTAGCGGTCTTTAAGGGTTAAATTATTAAGCTTATAGTAGTTAATACAGAAATAAAGTCCTTTATTTAGCTTTTTAGTAAAGAGAATAGGTAAGTTAAAAGGGGCTTAACTAGGCTTAATAAAGCCCTTATTTAGGTTATTAATAAAATACTACTTTATAGCCTATAATTTAGTAGTAAATTGCTATTAGAGGGGGCTATAGCTAAGGGTAACTACCTTATCCGGCTTAATTTTAATCTTATAGTTATACGGTCGGTAAGGCGGAAGTATATTAGATACTACTTTAGAAAAAATATCTTTAAATTTCTAGTATTAATAGGGTAGTTTTTATTCTACTAACTCCTTATCTATAAGCTCGCCTTTCTCTTAGGCTAGGGCTTCTTTCTCTTTAATTATTTAATTAATTTTATATAAGCTAGTTATAAAGGCAACGGTATTAAGCTAAACTAGGTTTTAGTAGAATCCTATAGCGCTAATATAGCAGATATTAACTAGTGGAAGGTCTATAGGTTTCTTTACAGATATTTATTAGGCCGTATTTTGCGGTATAAGGTTTATAGTCTTCCTTAGCTTATATTTTATTTTCTATAAGTTATCCTTCTAGTTTATTAGTTTAGTATATTATCTAATATCCTTAACCTTTCTTTATAGCTATATAGGGCCTAAGTTCTCTATTAGGAACTTAGCTAGGCTACTACTAACTTCCTAAGTCTTTAGTGCGGGTAGTATAATATAGGTAGTTTAGGGGCGGTATAGTATACGGATCTATTATAGATTAAGCTATATATCCTTCTTAAAAGCCTAGTCCCTACGCGTTACATTAGCCTAGTAAACGGTATTTATCTACGGCTATATAAGGTTTTCTATTATAATACTAATATCTTTTATAAAAAAAGGCGTTAGGGGTATAGTTTTAGGCTAGATAAGCTGCCTATTTTATACGTTAAGCTATAAGCCTAAATAGGCTAGCTATTTTCTCCTTAAGATTATATTATAGCTTCTAAGGTCCGTAATAAGGAAGGGGATATTATACTACCTTTATCTATTAACGCGGAGGTAGATCTATAAGATAGTTATAATAGATAGTTCTATTTATCCGTTATAACCGCGAATAGGAACTAGTTTAGGTAGTTCTTTAAGGGGTATATTTAAAAAGTTAGCTAGTTTTACAGCGTACTTTATATTAATTAAGGTAAAAGTATTTACTCCTAAGTTAGCTAAAGTAGAGGTTAAAACTTAATATCTATTATAAAATAAAGTATAAGGGATAGTATAGCTTCTTTTACTAACTAGCTAACCTAGATTAATATATAATATATTAATCCCTTTTAACCCTAGAAAGGAGTCTTCCTTTAAAGTTTCTTTTTTTCTAGCTTTATACTATTCTCCTAAATTAATAAAACCTTATTTATCTTTACCTTTATTAGGCAGTTCCTTATAGGGTAGCCTATTTAACTATATAAGAAGTAAGCTCCTTAATTACTAAGGGCTTATATATAGGGGTTGCTATATATAGGCCGGGTATATACTAGGCCTATAGTAGGGGTAGCTACACAGCTAGCTACTAGGTTAACTATAGGAGTTGCTAATTATACTAGGGCACTATAGGCCGTATTTATAGTACTTACGGCCTAGTTTATAAGGTTTCTAGTTTTTAGCCAGTTAGCGCATACCTTAATTTAATAAAGGCCTTAGTTAATAGCTAGTTAATAGTCTATAAGTTCCTTTAATATCTATACTATAGTATAAGCTGGTAATACGGCCCGCTATAGGTCTAGGGTAAGCTTATTAAAGAGGTCTAGTAGTAAGTCTTTTTAGGGGATCTAGGCCTATTTAGCTAGGTATAAAAAGTAGGTTTAAAAGGCTAAAAAGGTCTCCGTTATTTTTATATTTAGGCTTTTATAGCTATATAATTATAGCACCTATTATACTAACCGCGTACTTACGCGTTTAATATACTAAGTACGTATTTATATATTTAGTATACCTACTCGCTTATATATTTAGTGTACTCCTAAAACACTAGCTAGTTAGGGGGGAGATGCGTTAATATATAGACCACATAGCCTACCTTAATAGAATTAATAGTTACTACCGTCTAAATAAGTATACAATACTATACGTATTTCGTGCCCCTAGATATAACTCGCCTATACTATTAAGTTAGTATAAATACTAATTAGTAAGCGCGCATAGATTAGTAATTACTTAATACCTCCCCCTAAGTAATACTCGACAGCGACCACCTGTTTAATCCTAGTATAACTTACTAGAAGGTTAGAAGGTAAAGGATTATAGACTATTACTAACTTTATATACTTATTTAAGTCTTAGTATAGTTTACTAAAAGTTTATAAATATAAATATAGACCTTTACGGAACCTTTTACCCTCCTATAAACTACTATAGACCTACTAATTACCTTTACGGACCGTTATAAAATCTTATAGAAACCTCTTACCCTCCTATAAACCGTTATAGACCTATTAACCGCCTTTACGGACCACTATAAGACCTTTTCCACCCCGCTATATACTATACTATATAATATAGCAGATATAAGTAAGTAGATTAATAAAGGTTAAGAGAAATAGAGCTAAGGAGTCGACCTTACGTCTATAAACGATATTAATAACTATATTAAGTTTAAAGTCCTTAAATATGGATATTATAAGCTTATAAATAATAACCTATAGGAGTAATATAAGGAAGACTTTATAGACTTTACGGAAGCTATTTTTAAGGCTTATAGTATTATACCTGTCTATAACCTACAAAACCTTTTACATTACTAAGGTATATAGGTTAAAAAAGATAAACAAGTTACTATTATATAGTCCCTATATAATACACTATATAAGAAAGACTAAATAGAATAGACTAAAGAGGAAATCCTAAACTAGGTTAAGGCTACTAATAAATTCTTTACTTCTTCTAAACTTAATAGAATTGCTAGCCTTATACCTAATATACTTAACTAAATTNNTCTAATAAACCTAAGTATATTTAGAATTAATCTTATAGGCTAAAGTATACCCTATTCTTAAGCTATAGACTATAATACCCCTATAACCTAAGTTATAGACTATAATACCCCTATAAACCAAAATACAAACTAAATTACCCCTGTTATTTAAGTTATAAATCCGTAAACTATATATCCGTAAACTATATATCTGTAAACTATATATCCGTAAACTATATATCTATAAGCTATATATCTATAAGCTATAAATCTATAAGTTATAGATCTGTAATTTACTTAAGTAAAGACCTATAGTAAGGAGCTAGCTAACCTAGCTAAGCTCTATACTAACGAATTAAAGTATAGTAGTAAAAATAACAATTTTAACTTTAAACTAACTATCTTTATAAACCTTTATTAGAAGGCTAATATTCTTAAATAGGAGTTTAGCTAAGCCTACTTTACTATACTATATAGCCTAGCCCTTAACTATTACTATACTAACCTTAAGAGTAGCCCCCTTAGTATTCTATTTAATAAACTATATAAAGCTATATATAACTACTTTAAAGGACTAGAATATAGGCGTAATATTCTTACCTAATAAAATATAACTAAGCTACGGACCGTAATTAATAAGAATACTAAAAAATCAACTATAGAGTGCCTATAAATCCTTATTAAAGACCTCCGGCACCTATAGTACGGCCTTAACACTAAGCTTTAAATAGACGACTTCCTATATAATAAACTTATTACAGCTTACTAGGAAGTAGAGCTTTATAAGTATACCTACTATAAGCCTATAAATACCTTAGCTAGCCTTATTAATAATTTACACTCCTCTATTATAATATATAAAGTCTTAAACCTACTAGGTAACACTTAAGCTTTTACTACGGATATTTAATATCTATAAATAGACTTAGATGTCTACTTTATAAACCACTATTACTACTAGTAGCACCCACACCAACTAAGTCCTACTTATAACCCCTATAATAACTCTTATATAAAAGTATACCCCTATAGACAAATAAGCCAGAAATGCTTTATATATAGTAAGAAAGGATATTAGTCTATAAGGTATACCTAGAAAGAATATAATAGGTCTAAGAAGAGATTTAATAAATGGATTAATTAGTTTATCTTAAAATATAAAAAAAAGGAAGAAGAGGAGCCTCCTAATAAGTTAATAGAAGCCCTTATAATTAATTTTAACTTAAATAACTAGAAATAAAAGACCTTAAAGATATTCCTAACGACTTTTAGATCTTTTATAAATAGCTAAGCCTTTAATATTATAACCGTATTAGCTAACCGCTTATTTATATATTTAATTACACCTAAAAACTAATCTATAAGTATTATTACGGAGTAAGTATAAGCGGCGATAATATATAGCAAAGTAGATACTATTAAGCTATATATATAAACTATATAATAAGGTTAAGATATTACGTAAAAAGAGAAGGTAGGGAAACGGGAAGAAAGGGTATATATTATTAGCTTAGTTGCTTAGTTAATATATATATAGAGCAGAATAGGATTTAGGTAGTAGTCCTAGTAGAACTTAGTAGAATTTAGTAGAACTTAGTGGAATATAGCAGAATATAGTAGATTGCCGTTAGATTACTATAAATTGCCATTTTATAGTTAGTCTCTAGTTACTAAGTTGGTAAAAATAGGTAGACGTATATAAGGTATTATAGGGGTATTCTATAATAAGTATACCCACTAAACCTATTATAGACGTTACTGTTACGGACGCTTTAAGTACAATATTACAACTACTTAAAAAAGAGATAGAAGAAGCTAGTTAATTAATATAGGCACAGTCTAGAATAGAGCTAATAAAACTATATAACAAGGAATGGTAACCGAGGTTATATAATGTAATCTGTATAATCTATATAATCTATATAATCTATAATAGAGTAGATAGAGCACACGTATATTATATATAAGAAGGATTTTATAGGAGTACGGTTGCGTATTTAAGGACCCTTAGTCCCTACCTAAATAGTTCCTTCTTTATAGTAATTCTTAGAATATAATTAAAGTTAATCTATTAGGCAACCACTCCACCAGTTATTATTACGTTGTTAACTTTTATACTTATATTTCCTATACACCTAGCCTATTAACGAGCCTATTATAGTTCTTGCTACAAGGTTCCGTTATAGTAATAGTAGAAGTAATAGATTAAATAGTAGTAGGGGTAGTAGTAAAGGTAGTAAATTAAATAGTAATAAAAGTAAGAGTAATAGTAGAGGTAGTAAAGGTAGTAATAAAATTAGTAGTAATAGTAATAATATAAATAGTAAATAAAAAAGAATAAAAGTAGAAGTAATAGTAGGAGTAATAGTAAAAGTAGTAATAGAAGTAATAAAGGTAATAGGGGTAATAAAAATAGTAAAAGTAATAGAAGTAGTAGAAGTAGTAGTAAAAAAAAGGAATAAAGGTAATAAAAGTAGTAGTAAAGGTAATAGGAGTAATAGAAGTAATAAAGTTAGTAGAAGTGGTAGTAAAAATAGTAGTAGTAGTAGTAGTAGTAGTAGTAGTAGTAGTAGTAGTAGTAGTAGTAGTAGTAGTAGTAGAAGTAGAAGTAGAAGTAGAAGTAGTTATAGTAATAAAAGTAATAAAGGTAAAAGAAAAATAGTAAAAATAATAGATTAAGTAATAATTAAGTAATAAATTAAGTAGTAATTTTAGTTAAAAGAGTATTTTTTAGTTAAAAGAGTGTTTTATAATTAAAAGAGTAGTTTTTAGATTAAAAGGGTAGTTTTTAGATTTAAAAAGTAGTTTTTAAAAGTAAAAGAGTAGATTTAAAAGTAAAAGAGTAGATTTAAAAGTAAAAAAAGAGATTTTTGATAGTAGGAAAGTAAAAGAGATAATTAAAATAATTAAAGGAGTAATTAAGTTTAAGGAGTTTTTAGGTTATTTTTAGTGCGGTGTTTCGCAGGAGATTTACAATAGGTAGGAGGATAATGGATTAGGTAGGTATTAGAGAGTTAAGGATAGGTATTATTAATATAAAGGAGTAGTATTAGCGGGGGTTTTAGGGATAATTTTTAGGTATAAGGAGCAAATTTAGAAGAGATAGTAATAGCAGTTAAAAGGGATCGGAGTTAATTTAGAGTTAAATTTAAGTTTAGTTTTATATTTAGTTAGGAAGAGATAATTAAAAGCAGTAAAGAGCAATAGTTTAGTAGGGGAATTTTATTAGATTTTACGGTTAATAGAGGAGTAAATAGGGTTAGAGTATATACGGAAAAATAGAGTATATTAATAAATTGTGATTAATTTAAAAGATTATTAAAAAGATAGTTATAGGTAAAAAGAGAATAGTAAAAAGATAATTTAGTATATTAAAAGGTGATTTCAGCATGTTAATATAGCAAAATTAGGATTTAAAGGATTATTAAAAAGATATAGATATATAAATAAATTTTAAAAAAGAATAATTTCGGTATGTTAACATGCTAAAATAAGGTGATTTTAGGATATTATTATAGTAGTAGAAGTAGTAATAGGGGTAGTAGTAGAAGTAGTAATAGAGGTAGTAATAGAAGTAGTAATAAAGGTAGTAGTAGAGGTAGTAGTAGAAATAGGGGCAAAATAGGAGTGGTAGTAATAATAATAGTAGTAGTAGAGGTAGGAAAGGTAAAAGTAGTAGTAATAAAAGTAGTAGTAATAGTAGAGGTAGTAGAAATAATAAAGGTAATAAAAGTAATAGATTAAGTAATAATAAGAGTAAAGGTAATAGAAGTTGTAATAGTAATAAAAAGAAAGGTAGTAGAAGTAGTAGTAGTAATAAAAAGAAAAAAGTAGTAGGATTAGTAAATTAAGTAATAGAAGATTATTAGGTAGATATAGTAGTAGAAAGAGATTAAATAATAATAAAAGTAGAGATAATAAAAATAGTAAAAAAAAGGGATAGTAGTAATAAAGGTAAAAGAAGTAATTATTAAAAAAAAGTAGTAGTAAAGGTAATAGAAGTAATAGTATAAGTAAAGGCAGTAAAAATAATAGTAAAAGTAGAGGTAGTAAAAGTAGAGGTAGTAAAAGTAGAGGTAGTAAAAGTAGAGGTAGTAAAAGTAAAGGTAGTAAAAGTAGAGGTAGTAAAAGTAAAGGTAGATTAAGTAGAAGTAGTAGTAGTAAAAGTAGTAATATAATAAAGTAGAGAGGATTAGGAATAATAATAGGGGTAAAAATTAAGTAGTAGTTTTAGTTAGGGGCAAAGAGTATATAGTAGTAGTATTTTTATTAAGTATTATTAATAGTGGTATTTTAAAGTATAGATAGAGGAGAGGGCAATAGTAAAGATAGATTTAGTAGATTAAGTAATAATAAGAGTAAGAGTAGTAATAAAGGTAATTTTAATAGAAATAAAATAGGAATAAATATAAAAGTAATAGTAAATATTAATAGGAGTAGTTTTAATAATAAAGATAGTATAGAGAATAGAAGTAGTAATAGTTTTAAAAGTAGTTTAAATAAATATAGATTAAGTAATTATAGAAATAGTAAAAAAAGTAGTAATTTTAATAAAATTTAAAATAGATTAATAAGTAGTAGATTAGATAGGTAGTAATAAAAGTAAATTATTATTAAGTAATAGAAGTAGATTATTAAGTAGTAAAGGTAGTTTTAATAATAGATAAGTAATAATTTTAATTTTAATTTAAAGAATAAATAAAGATTAAGTATTAAGTTAAGTAGTAATTTAAATAATAATAATTATAGATTAAGTAGTAGATTATTAAGTAGTAATTTTAGTAATAAATTAAATAGTAGGAGTAGTAGAAGTAGTAGGAGTAGATTAAGTAATAAAAGTAGTAGGAGTAGTAAAGTAATTTTAGTAATAATTTTAGTAAAAGTAGATTAAGTAATAAAAATAGTAGAAGTAGGTAATAGGAATAATAATAATAAAAATAGTAGTAGTAAAGGTAGTAGAAGTAGTAATTTAAATATTAGTAATATTTTAGGTAATAAGAGTAATAGTAAATATATTAGATTTTATATTAGTAAATTTTATATTAGATTTTATATTAGTAAATTATATATTAGATTAAATATTAGATTAAATATTAGATTAAATATTAGATTAAATATTAGATTAAATATTAGATTAAAATAATAGTAATAATAAAGGTAATAAAAGTAGTATTATTAGTAATAGAAATAATAAGAGATTAAGTAGTAGTAGTTAGAAATAGTAATAGAGGCAATAGTTATTAGTTTTAGTAATAATAACAAATTAAGTAGTAAAGATAATAGAGATAGTAGAAGTAATAGTAAAAGGAGTTATAAATTTAGTAGTTATTATAATAGGAGAAATTTTAGTAGTAAAAAAGGTAAAAGGGGATTTTAGTAAAAAGGAGTAAATTAGTAAAAAGGAGTAAAATAGAGTAGTAATAATAATAGAAGAGGTAGTAGAAAAAGTAAAGAGGTAGTTTTAAAGGTAAAAAGGTAGTAAAGGGGTAGTAGGGGGGTAAAAAAGGGAGTAAAAAAGGTAGTAAAGTAAAGGAGTAGTAGGGAAGGTAAAGGGGTAGTAGAGAAAGTAGTAAAGAAAGTAAAAAAGTAGTAAAAGTAGAGGTAGAAAGGTAATACTTAAGCGGGAAACTATATAGCTAAGGTAGGATTATATTGCCCCTAGGGGTAAAACCTATATTTTGGTTATTATAAATAAAGACTTACCCTTAGGTGTAAAAGCTTTTTATTACTATATAGATAACTTTAATAGCCTTACCCTAGAGGCAACCGTCTTATACCTAGGGGTAGCTATTTTATAGCTCTTATACCTAGGGGCAGCTATATTAATTACAGGTTCTATATCTAGGGTAACTATCTTATAGCCCTTATATCTAGGGGCAGCTATCTTATAGCTCTTATACCTAGGGGTAGCTATCTTATAGCTCTTATACCTAGGGGCAAGTAAGTCATACTAGTGGGCTCGCTAAAAGTAGCACTAACTTAAGAAGTTTAAGCAACCTATCTAATAAATAAAACCTTTTACTCTTCTACTTTATAACTAACTTATTTATAATTCCTAAAGCTAGATACTAATAATATAAAGCGCTAAAACTTACTTACCCTAAATATAACGAATAAGAAGTAGTAGCTTTAGGGCCCTAAGTTAAAAGCTTCCCACCTAAAGGAGGTGGATTTAATATATAACTAGGCCGGACTATATTAGCTAGTAATAGTAAAGTTCCTAATTAATTCTCTTACGCTAGTATAAACCGTTAGTATAAATAGGCCTATTAACGACGCCTATAAGTAAAGGCTTTATAAAATATTTAAGGAATAGGGTGTCCTTTAAAAAGACTTAGGGTATTAATTACAAGTAGCCTATACTAAAGCTTAAGTGCAGAAAATGCTAGACTATATTAACGGCGGATAGGTATATAATGCTAACGCTAATAGGCTAGGAGATAAATTAAAATATCCATTATTTAAAGGCTGGGATATAGTAATTAGAGAGAAGGCGAAGCTTATAGCGGGCAATTACAAAGTAGAGGTATTAAAAGAATATTTATAGTGTCTAAAATCCCTAGAGAATAAGCGATAGTGGATTTATAATATATATAACAAAAGTATTTAGCTACACCCCTAGCCTAGCTAACTAAAATTAACTAATACTAACGCGTTTATAGAGTAAGTAGTCTATATAAAACACTAAATCTAAATAATATATATACCCCTCTAGTGAAAGGCAATTCGGCTTATATATTTAATTTCGCTTAATTACCACTAGCAATTATAGCGAACGCCCTTTATCTATAATTGACCTTTTATAGCGTTGTAATCTTTATTAAATATTATAAGGTTTCCGTCTATACGATATTACTAAATTTTATTAACTCTATTTATAGCGTTATATTCGCGTTTTAAAGGCATAGGTAAAGGGGGGAAGGAGGAAAGTATACATTAGGCGAGTTCTGGTTGCTTTAATTTAGCTTAGGGCAATCGCTTAGGCCGATACTAAAACAGTTAGTAGTAACTAAGCGAAATTAGATACGTATAGCGAATTTAAATTTTACTAGAGGGGGTAAGGCTAGTTATATATATAGCTATAGTTAATTATATTAATCTAATTAGCTAATTCTTATTAATAACACGTGGACGAATTTTAGCGGGAATATTAGCGACTTAGTTAATTAAGGTATAAGTACGGCAAGAGGGACGCATAAGCCTATATAATTAGATTGTCTATAAATAAAAATCTAAGGCTAATAGAAGCACCGCTTAAAGTCTTATATAATCCTCTAGTTACGTAACCATAATCTGCCTTTAGTATATTAATATACCAAAATCAGCTATTATATAACCGTAATCTACGGTTATCTACTAGTACTATAATAGTAGGCGTATTTATAGAGGCAGCTTACAGACAGTAGGTAATAATAGTAATAGTTAAATTAGTTCGCGTACTGCCTTATAAATTACTATATAATCTAATTAATAAACTTAAAAGTAAGTAGATAGTATTATAAGAAGTATTTATTAGTAACTTAGTTAATTAAGGTATAAGTACAATATAGAGAATATGCAAGCCTATATAATCGGTAGTCTATTAATAAGGATATTAAGATAAGGACTAGAAGAAGGTTAAGGAAAGAATAGGTCTATATATATAGCGTTAAGTCTCTAGTTAAGCCCCTAATAAGGGTCTATAATAGCGCTGTAATAGTATTATAAGTAGTAAGAACGGTAGTATAGGCGTAACTATTATAGAGGTATATAATATTGCGAAAGATAGTATAATAATTTATATATAGCGTTCTTATTACTTATAATAAAAAGAATAAATAATAAACATCTATATTAACAGTTGAAAATGTCTTTAAGATATACCTTTAAGTAAAATATACTTAATAGTATAACGGTTTAGATAATTAGTAACCTATACTATTATATAGTTATATAGCGCCAAGGCGCTAGGGCCTTAGCGCCCCCTTTCTCTATATATAGTCTGCACCCGCTACCTTTATAGCTTTTTACCTTAGTCTACTTATAATATAGCCCTATATCATTGCTTAATCTATTAAATTACTTTTATAAGATTACTAACCGTAATAAATAGCATAACTACTTTAATATCTTTAAGATAGAATTACCCTAAGCTTTAATTAATAAACCTAATCTAAATAAGTTAGCCTCTAGTGTAATATAGAACGCTATAACTAAACTTTACTAGTTATTAGATTTATAATAAAACTAGTCTTAAAGGCTAGTATTTTTATATAGATAGAAACTATCTAAAACTAAATATATTAATAGTAATACTAATTTCTTTAATCTTATTAAAGTAAGAAGTCCTCTAATAACTTCTATAAATTATAATAAATAGTGCATAGATAGTTATAACTAGTAGTAGATAGAGTTAGGCCTAGATATATACTTAACAATTAATAAAAATATAGTTAATTAGCGCTGCTACTTACTATAGAAACTCAGCTTAATTATTAGGCTAGTACTAATATCTCTACTAGGTGTCACGGCTTAAATAAATACTATATTACGAAGATACTAAGCTAAAGAGGAAGAAAAGGGGTTGCTAGGACTACTGTAAACAAATATATAAATAAATATGTAGAGTTAGCCGCTAAGGCGCTAGCAGTAGGCGAGCTAATTATAGGTTAGTAGAATATAGCAGAATTTAGTAGGTAGCGTGCCGCAGCGCCGTTATAACATTGTATTTATATAGCTTTTACTAGTAAAATAGGTGTCTAAGTAGAACCTTAGCTACCCTAACCGCCTACTAAGCCGCCGCCAATTAAAAGATTTGGGTAGTAAAGTTACTGCTAAAAGTTATTACCTAGATCTTAGCCGTATAGCCTACCCTATTTATGCTCTACGCTTATAAGTTTAAAATAGTAGTAGTGTAAAGGCTACCTAATCTCTATTCCCCTACTAACGTTTTTATAACCGGATAAATAAATATAATCTTTAGCTAGTTGTAGCTAAGGTACATTCTATTACCTTCTACTATTAGATTTACCGCACTTAGTAACACTTAGCTTTACTAAACCTCCCTTAAGAAGCTGTATAGAAGTCCTATTATAAATTTATCTAACTATAATCTAACTTATAATTAACGTAGGTCTTCTAAACTAGGAAAGAGATAATTACTCTAATCTAAAGCTAGATATGTTAAGACGTAAATACAGTATTTTAATATTTCGCGAATTATTAGACCGTATATAACCCTAAAGGGCTAGTTCTAAAATATATTATAAAATATAATACTATATAATAGGCTAGGATAACCTATCCTCCTAGCTAATAAGTTATTGTATATATTTTACAGAAGGATAAACTAGAAAAGGATTACCCTAAGTATAAAGGGAAAACATTGCTAGAGATACCCTAAGATAATAAAGGACTTAATTTAGAGACTATATATCTAAAGCAATTTCTTATACTTACCTTAACTATAGCGCTAGTTCGGATTTTATTTCTATAATTTACTCCTTTTTAATCTATTTACTATTTCCTACTCCGTTTTTCCGCCCTAGTAACTACTATAAGCATAAATTTTCGCTTAATAGATCTAACTATTCTATAGGGTAAAAATCCTAAATATAGTAAGTATATACTAGAGTTATATAGTTTAAGTATTTTACCACTTTCTATTAATTAGGCTTGTATAGTAGACTTAATATAGTATTACTAGTAATTCTTTCTTTTATAGCTTACTAATAATATTAAGATTATAGATAAACTATTACTTTATTAGCTGAAGTAATTTAAACTTAAGTAAAATATGCATACTATTAAAACCTAAGAGGTTTATATCTAGGTTAAAATCCTAGTATAAAACTTCGGAGCAGAATATTTATCCAAAAGTATTAGGTCGCTAATTTATTTCACTAGGTATATCTATTACGCAGATATATATAATTACACGCATTTAAGCGGAGTTAATACTTTCTATATAAGGCTATAAAAGGGGGTTTCGGTAGCGTAAAATAGAGTAATCCTTAAGAAAGTAGACTAAATATTTAATCTGCTTATTATGTTAACTATTATAAAGTTTAGGAATAATTGCCTTACTTACTACTATAAAGGAATTAAACAGCCAAACTTATTTTAATCGCTAGTAAAAAAAGTGGCTATATTAGCAAGCTTAGACGTAATTCCGTTAGTACAGATTTTTAATTAGTCCGTAATATAACGGTTATAATATTATATAACCTACGGCGCTTATTTAGGTATATATATATTAAACTATAAGCTACGACTTATAGAATAAGGTATAAGTAATACTAGGAAATATAAAATAAGGTATATATACGGGCTTATATAAAAATATAGCGAGACTAAAGGAAGTATAATTATATAATATAATACTAGTGCCCTTTAGGCTTAGTGCCTCTAGGTGGAATAAACTTTATTATTATTACTATAAGCTATAAAGTCGATCTTAATCTTCTTTATATACTATCCTTTTAGCTAATAATTTGGCCATTATATATAAGCTAACTAACTATAGAGTCTCTATAATTCTAGTAGTTAGCGTAGTTACCTTTACACGGCCTTTTTATAGGGGAAGTTTTAGTATTTTTACTATTTAAGGGAAAGTTAATAAAATACGCTAACCACTAGACGTGCCTAGGGGCTATATATATTTATACTATATTACTAAAATTACGTCTTTTTCTAACACCGCTAGAAGAAGTAGGGAGATACTTAAGAAAAATATATATAGCGCTCTTAGGTAAACATACCCGTAGACTATATAACTCCTATTAAGAAAAGGGTATCCTAGTATCCTAGCCTAGGATATATACCTATTCTATAGCTTACTTAGGTGTATTATACTCTTAAACTTTAGGTTATAAATAGAAAATTTTATACAGTTTTAATATATTTAGCTATTTCTTTTAGTATATTAATATGCTGGAATAAGGGTTTTTTTTAATATTATAATATAGTAAAATTGGGTTCTTTTAGTATCTTAATATACTAAAATTAACTTCTTTTAGTATCCCAATATGCTAAAATTAAACTTTTTTTAGTATCCTAATATGCTAAAATTAACTTCTTTTAACATCCTAACATGCCGAAATAAACTTCTTTTAGCATCTTAATATGCTAAAATTAACTTCTTTATTACGGCTAGCAATCCTATAAAAGTAATTTAATAGATTAAGTAATAATATAGGGCTATATTATAAGTAAACTAAGGTAAAAAGCTATAAAGGTAGCGGGTGTAGACTATATATAGAGAAAGGGGGCGTTAAGGCCCTAGCGCTTTAGCGCTATATAACTATATAATGGTATAGGTCACTAATTATCTAAACCGTCACATTCTTTAGTATCCTAATATGCCGAAATTAACTTCTTTTTATACATTAATATAGTAAAATCAACTTCCCCTAGTATATTAATGCGATAGTACTAGGGCACGTTACTTACTATATTCTGCCTATTACGGACCTTATATTAAAAGTATTATAAATACTTATTAAGGAGATAGATAAGCTGTAGGAGATAGTATAAGCTATAACGAAAACAGTTATAACGGTCTTATACCTAAGGGCAAATATTTTATACCTAAAGGCAACTCTTATACCTAGGGGTAATAGTCTTATACTCTTATACTTAGGGGCAATAGTTTTATACCTAGGGGTAAACGTCCTATACTTTTATACCTAGGGGTAGCGGTCTTATACCTAGGGGCAACGGTCTTATACTTAGGGGTAACGGTCTTATACCTAGGGGCAACGGTTTTATACCTAAGGGTAACGGTCTTATATTTAGGGGTAATAGTCTTATACCTAGGGGCAACGGTCTTATACCTAGGGGTAACGGTTTTATATTTAGGGGCAATGGTCTTATACCTAGGGGCAACGGTCTTATATCTAAGGGCAATAGTTTTATACTTAGGGGTAACGGTCTTATACTTAGGGGTAACGGTTTTATACCTAGGGGTAATAGTCTTATACTTAGGGGTAATAGTCTTATACTTAGGGGCAACGGTCTTATACCTAGGGATAACAGTTTTATACCTAGTAGTAACAGTCTTATACTTAGGAGTAATAGTCTTATATTTAAGGGTAACTATCTTATATTTAGGGGCAACTATTTTATACCTAGGGGTAAGTAAGTCGCGCTAGTGGCTTTGCTAAAAGTAGTACTAACTTAAAAAGTCTAAGCAACCTCCCTACTATACCTCCTATTTAATAAATAAAACCTTTTACTTTTTACTTTATAACTAACTTATTTATAATTATAAAGCCGGATATTATTAATATAAAGCGCTGTAATTAATCCTCCCCTAATATAACGGAAAAGAAGTAGTAGCTCTAAGGCCTTAGGTTAAAAGCTTCCTATTTAAAGGAGATAGATTTAATATATAACTAGGCTAAGCTATATTAGCTAGTAACAGTAAAGTTCCTAATTAATTCTCTTACGCTAGTATAAACCGTTAGCGTAAATTGGCTTATTAATAACGCCTATAAGCGGAGGCTTTATAAAATATTTAAGGAATAGGGTGTCCTTTAAAAAGACTTAGGGTATTAATTATAAGTAGCCTATACTAAAGCCTAAGTATAGAAGATACTGGACTATATTAACGGCGGACGGGTATATAATGCTAATAATAATAGGCTAAAAGATAAATTAGAATATCTATTGTTTAAAGGCTAGGATATAGTAATTAGAGAGAAGGTAAAGCTTATAGTAGGCAATTATAGAGTAAAGGTATTAAAAGAATATTTATAATATCTAAAATCCCTAAAGAATAAGCGATGGTGGATTTATAATATATATAATAAAGGTATTATTTTACTGCGCCCCTAAACCTAGCTAACTGAAATTAGCTAACTCTAATATAGATATATTACCACCCTATCTAAATATTAAGCTCCGCGCTAATTAAGAAGATTTAGTTTTACCTAATAACTATAGCCAGATATGGGCAGAGCTGGCTACTTTATTATTTATAGATAGTACTCTTTTCCAAGAATTAAATACGGTAGTAGAATGGCAAATACTAGATCTTCTAGGACTTAGCGGTCGGATTAAATTCCTAGTTAAACGGCTAGGTATTCTTTAAAGAAATAAAAATTAAAGGCTAATAATTATAAAATAGTATAAGTTCTTAGTGGGCTAAGCAATATTTAACATTTTAATATTTAAATAAATAGCTAGCTATAGGATTAATAATGTAAGTAAATTATATAATAGAGCTCCCTAGAAAAATGCTAATAATATTTATAGTTCTAGTTTAATACTTTTAACTAAGTAATTAACTTAGTATTTTAAATCCGCGGTTAAGTTAAGATTAACGTCTAATTAAATAACTGGATTAAGTTAGCGAGCCTTTTACATAACTATACCCCTAAGGATATTTAAAAGTTATTTTACCCTAAGTTTAAGGATAATATAAATGCTAATTTACTAAAGCTTTGCCGGCAAGATCTCTTTATAGCGGTAAATAACAAATTATATAATAACCTGTATAAATTTATACTTTTAAAACTAAAGCTAAGCTTTGCTAATATTTACTCTCTTTTTAAGATTATAAAATAGAAAGGAAAGGTAATAAATATGGTAATATCTTATATTAGCTAGTAGCTAAATCGTAACCCTATAAAGGTTGCTAAGCGTAATAGCAATAAACCTCCGCTATAAAACGATTTTCTATTAGCTTTATAGGAGAAGTATAATAAAGAAGCGGATAAGTAGTTATTAGAACTTCAAAACCGGGTTCTAGAATATATAAGGGATAATATTAGCGAGTTTACCTACCTAGCGATGAAGCATTACCTATAAAAATACCTATATAGTAACGGTATAGCTTATACTAAATAATTTGAGTATAAGACCTGGAAAGGTGTATTAATTATTATTCTTAATATTACTAGTCCATATCTCTAGCATAACGTACTACTATAATACAATATTAAGGACCTAAGAGAGATGTGCTCTAAACCGGTATTTATAATTACTTAAGCCGTATATAAAATTATTAGCTATATACTAGAAATACTGCAAAATTCTGCTCTTAATAAAAATAACGCTATAGACGACCTATATAAAACAATTAAACTATTAATTATAAAATAGGTGGTAAGGTAATACGCTAAAGTATTAGAGAGCCCTACTAAATATTAGTAGCTGTTAGTAATTAAGATAATAGAGGTATAATACGCAAAATATATAACACTAGGGGAAGAAGACGTGCCTTTACTAGCCTTAAACCCGCTAAAATACAATCTATTAATATCTAAGAAAAAACTATAAGGAGGTAATACATATAGTATTAGATCTAGTGGGTATAAGTTAGAAGTAAAGCGGCCTAATATAAAAGGGCTTAAGGACGGGCCTATAGCTGGCTATATTAGTGCACTAGCTTCTACATATCGTTAATAGGTAAAAAATCCGTTACAGCTAATACTAAAGGGCTTATAAGAACTCTGAAACTTATACTATAATTAAACCTAATTAAAACTGCCAAATAATAGGCTAGAGACTTAAAGGGTAGGTAGGAAAGAAGGAAGCGAAAGTAGTAATATATTGGGCGGTATCTAGCTAATATAACTATAATCGTTAACTACGGCTAAGGGTTTTTAGGCTTAGAGGAAACGTATAATATAAAGTTTAAACATATAATTATTAGATTTGCGCATTTAAATTTAGCTTTATTATAAAATAATACTAAATACCAGAATAGTATTAATTGGCATACTAAAATAATATACTTTCCCCCTAATATTTAGTAGGTACCTTACCCCTAGGGGATCCCCCTCTTATTATATTTATTAGTAGTAGATACCTAAAGGTTTAGCAGATACTAATAAATTTATTTTATCTATCTTAAATATAAGTACTAAATTCTTTAATAAAGTATATCGCTTACCTAGTAGTAGGTTATAGCCCTTATATACTAAGTTTTTATAAATACTAATATAGTATAGAAATGGACAATACCTCACTTAATAGGGAGTTAAGTATTAGCGAGGCTAATAATAGCGAGGTTAATAATAACGACTTTAATAGGGACTTAGATAACAATAACGGCTTATATTATAAAGAAATATCTATATACTATAAACAGGACCTTAAAAATAGAAGCTTTAGAAATAAGGAGTAGGTAAATATAGTATCCAATTTATATTCCTAGAAAATTAATTACTTAAAGGGCGAGTATAAGCTTAAAGGTATACTATATTCTGCTAGTTTTACTATATTCTAATATATAAGGATAAAGCTAAAGAATTATAGTATAGGATCTAACTAAGAAGATAGACTCTCCCTATTTCGACGGACGTTAAGCAATTAAAATACTATAGTAGCTCTATATAATTAACTATAGAAGTAAAAAAGTAGGGTTAAAGGCAGTAGCAGTGGATAACGAGTACTACTATGCCTTTTACCTTAACCTATTAATTATTATTGGCCGACCACTTAGGCCGATTACGCAGTTAAACGGCCGGTTTTTTAATAACATTACTATAACTTTTAAGAACTAGCGGGCCTTATATAGTAGTAAGTATATATATAGTCTACTATTTAACTTAGAGCACCGCACCTTTTAACTAGCTATAGTAGTAATAAGGGAGGTATAGTACGTTATAATATATCTAATTACGCCTATAATAACCAATTTACCTTAATTAAGGCGGGAGCGTTAAAAGCGCCTTAATAAGTTATCTTAGTCTAGTGCATTATAGCTTTACTATATATATTTTCTCGCGGAATATATTAAGCGAGTCTTCCTTATCAGCGACCTTTTTAGAGAGGGTATTAAGCCTTTATAAACGCTTAATGGCTTACAGTTATAGAAGATTACGTTTAATAAGTAAACTATTTTTTAAAATAGGTTTATAGAGGAATGGGAAAGTTACGTATAAAAATGCTTATATAACGATTTTTAGATAGAAAACTAGCCGGCATTTTACGCTTATAACTATAGCGCGAATATAAAAATTAAAGTTAATAAATAGGTCTAAACCCTATATAAAGAAACCCGTTTTTACTAAAATAATAAAGAGTTTAAGTCGGAGTTGGAGGATAGTAAGGATAGTACTTAAGTAGAGGTGTCTAGCTAGAGTAATATAGGAGAAGTATTAGAAGCGGCTAAAGAGGTTAAATACTAAAGCCTATATACTAAGGGCCTTTATTAGCTTTAAACTAAATTAAAATAGAAGTATATACTTAATAATATTAGCAGCATATTATATGCTTTAGCGGTTAACACTTACTACCTAGATATAAAGTCCCCTAACGTAAATAATAAGCTTATATATTATCTCTTAGCTAACTAGAATAAAGTCTTAAAAGAGTATCGCGGCCCTTAGGACTTTATATTCTATCCGCTAGCCTTCCACCTAATATACAGTAACTTCTTATTATCTTAGCCACCTTTATTTTTTATAGATAACCTTTTCACAGTTATAAAAGATAATATAAGCTACTAAAACGATGGCGCTGATATGCTTAGCTATGGGTATTTCTAGGTATACTTTAATATTAAGCGTAGTATCCGTTACGGACTAGATAAGCTTCTTACTACTAAGGGCATAGTAATAGTAGCGCTCGCTCTCCCTAAAACTAAGGCTAATACCTCCTCTATACATATAAGGGTAAAACGTTAATAGCTTTTACGGATGCTATAAGGCCCTAATTTATTTAAGCCGTTTACACGTAAGCGGTAGTATATTAAAGCGGCAATTATAAAAGAAGAATTTTCCTTTTAAATAGAATAGGTACTAACTATTTAAGTATCTAAGCTAACAGATAGCCGCTAAAGTTTTTTAATAGTACTTAATCTAATCTTTTAGCTAATGCGTTTCTACCTTAAGGAGTGTTATTACTATATATATATACTCTAGTCCTTCTAACCCTTAGTCTTCTCTAGTATACTTTACTCTTTTACTAAAATATTTAGGCTTACAATTAATAAAGTGTATAGTAGGTTTAAGGCTAGGGGTTTAAAAGGGCTAAGCATTGCTTTAGTAAAAGGCGTGTCCGCACTTAACTGCTTAGGGAGTTACTACTTTATAGGGTTCCTTAAATCCCTAATAGGCTTAGTCCTTAGCCCCCTAGAAATAATAGATGGTATATAGTAAGGAGCGTAGCCATATATTAACCCTTAAATATTAAACCTTAGAGATATTAGAGGCAGCCTTTACTTTAGCTAGTAGCCACAGGGTAAAAATAATTGACCATTACTTATGCATATGGCTTTTATTAGCTTTTACTATAGTCTAAAGGTTATAGTAAGTCGTTATAGTAACGTCTAGTTTAAAGAGCTTAGTAGTATATTAATTAGAGGACTAAATAGAGCAGCTAAATTCTTAGAAGACTTATTCCATAATTTATAAATACCGTAAACGGTTAGGTTTATTAATCACTAATTTAATTATACGCTTAGGTAGGGTAGTTAGGGTACAGATAAGATAAAAAAAAAGGTATAGCTATTAAAGGATTAACAGGTATTAATACGGCGATAGTTATAATATAACTATCTATTTTCCTAGGCGTATATTAATAATATACATTAAGTCCTATAGCTAATATTTAGGGTAGAGAGTATAAACTGGTTATATTATACTTTGCACTAAAAAAGGTCCTATTCTTAACCTATACGTTAACTAAGGTTTAGTAAGACTTTTTTTAGGAGCTCTATAATAGCTACGGCAAAGATAATAAGTTAGCAATTAGATCATTTTCGTTATTATATACTACGTAGGTCTTAGTTCTTTATATAGCCATTTAATATATAGCTAAAGGGTTAGTAGATAAGGAATAGTAGATTAGTGTATTATTAGTTATAATATTTTTAAACCGGATCGAATGCGTTCCTAAAACATATTAATTAAGGCTTAGCTATTAAAGGGTTATTAAGCTAGTAGGCTATATACTACTAGCGTTAGCGCTTATAGTAAGACCTAGCAGCGTTAAACAGGTAGCTATTAAGGCTAAAAATAAGATAAAGCAACTAATAAAGAGGAGAAGGATTAACTTTAGGTACGCTATTCCGTTTACTAATATTCCTAAATTAATTAAGGATAGTTTTAAGTAGCAAGAAAAGAATAAGTAGGATTAAATAGTATTAGAGTACTATTAAGTAGCTTAGGTCTACCTAGCAGGATATCTTAATAACCTACTTTATAATATAATGCTAATGCTAGCATTAATACTTATGTTATTATTGGTAATACCTATAGTAACACTAAAGATATAGTATTTTAGCGTAGGGGCTAAAAAAGACCTGGGATTATTTGCAGCGAATTTAGTAACTAGAATACTATAGTTTCTCCAGCCTAAGGCATTTCTATAGAAAATAGATACTAGGTTAGTGCTTTAAATTCTAGAGATAATAAAGAAACTAGGTATATATTAAGATAAGGTATAAATAGAAGGTACTAATAAATATAAAAGTATAAAGGAGTAAATAACCGGTTATTATAAGATATAGGATGGATTAAAGTAGTAAATAGAAAGTAAGACAGCCCTTAAAATAGTAATATCGTTCTTTATAGTAGGGATAAATTACTATAAACTTATAAAGAGCTTCTCTCTCTATATAAGGATACAGTAGGATATATTTATAAGGTATTCCGTAGTTACAATAGTATTTAGGTAGATTAATATTCGCAAATTATTATAGATAAAATATAGGTATAAAGGTGGTAGGGTATATTATTATAAAAAACTTAGCAGTTTCCTTAACAAGTTGGTTTTGGCATATTAACATACTAAACCTTTTTTCTACTAATACTATATTAATTCTCTAAAAAGAGTAAGAATATAACGGCTAAACTACTAGCTAAAAGGATAGTGTATAAAGAAGATTAAGATTAACTTTATAGTTTATAGTTTAATATATATATACCTAAATAAGCGCCTACTAGGTTATATAACGTCACAACTATTATAAAGAGTAGAAGTAAAGTAGTAGTGGCGTAAAGGGCTAGTAACTAGCCTCCTTAATATTATATTATTTTAGCAGATTAATATAGTAAAGAAAGTTAATTTCAGTATATTATATGCTAAAATAGGATAATTTTAATATACTTATATAGTAGGATGAGTTAATATCAGTATATTAATATAGGAGAGGTTAATTTTAGTATATTAACACAGGAAAAGAAGTTAATTTTGGCATATTAACATACTAAAATTAAATTTGCGGAAATAGAAAATAGTTAGTTTAAGATAAGTGTTAAAATAAGTATTAAGATAAGTATTAAGATAAGTATTAAGATAAGTATTGAGATAAATATTAGGCGTTAAGATTAGTATTTTTATCCATATTTAATATTAATTAGAAATTATTCAATATTAAATATTAACGTTTAATATTTAATATTAATACGAAAAGTGTTAATATTTAGTATATTAAATATTTTATAATAAATATAGCAGTATTATTCTATTTTACTAATACCTTAAATATTCCTTTTTAGAATAAATTACGTTCCTTTTAAGCGAGAGTGCCGCCTATTAGCCTGTGCTACTCCCACCTCCTTTTTCTATATTAGAACGCGACGCGTTTCTACTTTTCCATTACTATACATACCATTCTTTTTAATCGTATATTATATCAATAATATTTATCTTTGCCTTATACCAACTATTTTTTAAGGTTATTTAATTATTACTAACTTCTCTTTTAAAGAAGGCTTGCTAGCAACAGCTCTCTAACGCTTTAGCTACTATGCCTTAATAGCGTATTTACGTATTAGAATTGGCTTTAAAGTATAATGCTATTATAGATATAAGCAGCGTTAACTTAGTAGAAAATGGTCTATAGGCAATATATAAGGAGGCCTAGATATATAAGAACGTACTAAAAATGCCTTAGGTTAAATATCTACCCCTTTTTAGTTATCCTGGCGACTTTAAAAAAACAGATATAATAGAGGAGTAACGCGCAATCTTAGTATACGTAAAGAGTGAGGAATCTAGGATAAACTATATTTTTAAGTCCCGGCGCTAGCTAATAGAAATTAATAAGCAATTTACACGCTAGCGAAACGTTAGCTGCTAGCTATACTTTGCTACTATAAAACGGCCGGAGCCTAATTATATAGTTTATAACTACACTTCTTAGAA
Source organism: Cenococcum geophilum 1.58 (assembly GCF_001692895.1). Lineage (NCBI taxonomy): Eukaryota > Fungi > Ascomycota > Dothideomycetes > Gloniales > Gloniaceae > Cenococcum > Cenococcum geophilum. The sequence goes on from NW_027137651.1 coordinate 418,080, forward strand.
CAGCTATAAGAGAGTATAGGCGATCCTTAACTGGCTAGAAAAACTTACTCTTTTTAGGTTTTCTAATAAGTTAGGAGTATATAGCCTATGCTCCTAAATAAACTGTCTATATAGGGATATTAGGATAGCGTATTAGGTATATATAGCGGAGTTTAAAGAGGTTAAGGATTACTAAAAAGAGATATTAGAGTTTTAAGGGTAACTAGATGGCCATTACAAGAATAAGGCAGTAGTAAGGAATATAATTACAGCTCTCTATGCATATAATAACTAAGTACTTAGGAAAATAGTTATAAAAAAAATATCTAATAAGAATGGAGTAGATATTACGGTAGAAAACTAAGTGCTCTTCTAGTTTAAATAATAAATATTATTCTATAACAGCTCTATTCTAAAACTCCTTTTTGTATTTAAGATACTAATATATATATTTAACTTTTGGTAAAAAAGGTAGTTAGAGATATAGGCGAACTAGCAAAATAACAATAAGGCTATTAGTGGCGTGTTAGTTAAAACGTAATAAAAGTAATCTAAATAGGGGTGGGATAATAAGTAGGAGCTATAGGACTAGATAGAATTGCTAGATTAATAGGTTAATAAGCATAGCTTCTACGTAGGTTAAGGGCTAGATAGTCCTTATATTAATTACACGTTAAAAGTATATAAAAGGGGTAAGGTGGCGCAATATAAGGTTTAACTTAGTAAGGCGATTTACCTTAAAGGGTATAGGGCTTAGGGTGGCTGCGGGGATTATAGTACCCCTTAGGAGTTTTACTAAAGGTAGAAGAAGAGGGAGAATAGAATATGAAAGTTAAATAGGTTAAAAAGGTGCTAATATAGGCGGCTAGTATATAATATAGTAATTGGGCTCTTTTAGTGTAGTAATAGCAGGTATAAGGTAGATGTTTATATAGTAATAAAGGAAAAGGGGGATAAGAAATATATAAGTCTAGATAATAAAGATATAGTAGTATAGCTATATAGGGGTATAACGGTAGTAGGGGTTAAATATTTAGAGATTATTTAATAATTTTCGCTATAGATAAAGATGGTATAGAAAGCTAAACTATACTAGGGCTATAAAGTAACAATTTAATATAGAGGCGAGTGTTTAATATATATTATGGAAAACTTAGAGCAGTTTCGTTAATAAGTTACGGCTTAGTTTCGGCATATTAATATATTAAATAATTTTTTCAATTTTTTTTTCAGTAATTCCCCTCCTAAGCTTTAGGCTAAGAATAGAAATTTTTTAGTAATTTTTATATAAAAAGCTATTTCGGCATATTAATATGCTAAAATCAAATTTATAAAAATGGAAAATAGTTAGTTTAAGATAAGTATTAAAATAAGTGTTAAGGTAAGTGTTAAAATAAGTATTAAGATAAGTATTAAGATAAGTATTAAAATAAGTGTTAAGATAATTATTTAGATGTGTTAAGATAAGTATTAAGATAAGTATTAAGATAAGTATTGAGATAAATACCGAGATAAGTGTCGAGATAAATATTAAGATAAATATTAGGTATTAAGATAGGTTTTAATATAGCAACTGCTAGTATAGCTACGGCGTAGGCGTTAATAGTATAAGGCTAGTTAAAATAAATAGATTTTGGCATATTAATATAATAAAGAAAGTTAATTTCGGTATATTAATAGTAAAATTTTATTAATTTTAGTATGTTAATATACTAAAAGGAAGTTAATTTTATAATTTTAAAAGGTAAAAAAAGTAAAAAAGTAGTTTTAAAAGTAGTAAAAAGGGTAAAAAGTAGTAAAAAGGGTAAAAAGTAGTAAAAAAGTAAGTATTTAGTTTTAGAGTAGTTTTAAAGGTAGTTTTTTTTAGTAGTTTAATAGAAAAAAAGAAAAGTTTAGTAGTAGTTTTAAAGGTTAAAAAAAGAGTTTTTTAAGTAAAAAGAGAAGAAAAAAAATAGTTTAAAGGTTTAGTAGTAGTTTAAGTAAAAAAAGTAGTTTTTAAGTAAAGGGTAGTTTTTTAGTAAGGTATAGTTTTTTAGTAAGGTATAGTTTTTTAGTAAGGTATAGTTTTTTAGTAAGGTATAGTTTTTTAGTAAGGTATAGTT